>NC_140291.1:4589936-4592436 GCF_964030765.1 Micromesistius poutassou | reverse complement strand
TAAATTTGGATGTTTCAGATCTTGAATACACTTTATTAGTTACAGGCTGTTTTACCATAATTTGGTAAATGTTGAAATAATGATAATTCTCAATGTTATTACGAACATTTTTAAATTGGTATTTGGATTACACATTTTTCCATCATCTGTGTGTCAGTAGTGGAAGTAGCGGTGGTGGTACCACACCATTGTATACTTCAATTAAGTCGATATTCTCAACAATTATTATATACTATGCGTAGTTAGCAGGAGACAGTGGCTGCTCTAGAGACCTCATCATCAGACTAGACCTTTAGATTTCAGCACTCTTGGATCTGTCACACTTCTGTACTGGTGCTAAAGTTGTGTGTTTGTGTGTGTGAGTGTGTAAGTTTGTGTGTGTGTGCGTGTGTGTGTGTGTGTGTAACTGGTATAGTGTCCTGTATTTAACCTATATTAGTCCATTAACGTCTATCCACACTGCAACTCATTCTCGTGGAGCGGTAACAAACATGTCATCGCTGACCACATTAAAGAGAGGGCAAACAAAGCAGCCACACTACGATGTGTAATCAAGCCTAAAGCCAAACCCTCGCTCACTCCTTCTCTCTTCGCCCTCAGAGCTCCTGAGGAGCAGGCCCCGCCACATCACGGCCTTTGGCTCATGAGACCAACGTGTTAACATCCTCTTTTCACAATAAAAGCTCCGCCTCTCTTTCCTCTCTGTTGTTTATGAGTGTGATGAGTCGATGCAGACGTGTGTTTTTGCTGGGGTTTTTATATTTTTACAGCGCTGTTATGTGCTGTTATCCATCACTGCTATTTTCCCGGCGGCTATCCTTCGGTGGGTGCGTTAATGGAGCAGTCGGACCGATAACCGGGCCCCGAGTGCTCTGCTGTCCGTCTGTCAGTCCCTCGCTCTGTTAATCTGTCACTATGTACTGGCTCTGCGCTGTTCTTTTCTGCTCTCTCCTGTTTTTATCTTTCCTGTCTCTCGACTGAACTGAACTGAACTATCCCTCCATGGCCAAACTTTTAAAAAGTGCATTTGTGACCTTTTTTTTTTAGCAATCGTGGTTGTATAGTTTTTGAGGGAAGATTTTGCTGTACTGTTTTGTGGTTGACGACTCAAAATTAGATGAGGTTGGGTTCGTTTTAGCGTATATATTAGATTGAGAACTAGATAGATCAAATCCACATTAATGATAAATTAAATTACCCTGGCACAATCCTTTATTATACAGTTTATCACTGTGTACATATACATCTGTCTACACATACCTGCTCATAAATTCCACCTGTTGCTAGAATGGTCTATATGCAGGACAGTCTCTCTCTTCTCTCTCTCTCCCCTCCTGTCTCCCCACTCATCTATCTCTCTCCTCCTGTCTCCCCCCCTAATGTCTCTTTCTCTCTTCCATCGCCTACACTCACTTCACTTGCTTTCTCATATCTGCTCTCCCTGGCTCATTTTCCCTGTCTCTCATTTTGTTCTCAAAACCAATTCTCCCTGAGTCCTAAGTCTGTGAACCTCCAGATAACCCTTTAAAAACCCTGTTATTACTCTGTCATTAACCCTATCATAACGCACCCAACTCCCCTTACTAGACTTCTGGGAGACTTCTTCCCCCCCCCCCCCGTAGCATAGCATAGCGTTTCCGTGTGTGGCGCTAACTCGCCCGATGGCGCGCCCGCCCAGCTCAGACACGGCTGACTTTTCCAGCTGGCCCTCCGCTCGTTCTTTTCATGCTAGAGAATGGAATTGAAGCCGGTGCGTTACGAGAGCGCAGACTAAAGTCCTGCTGGCCGCGCTCATTGTTTTCCTTGGCCGTCACTCCTAAGTCTGGTCGAAAGTCAGGGGGGAATATTTCAACCTTTTTTCTTTCTCCTCCTCCACCTCCTTGTGTGTCTATAAATGGGGTCTTTTCATAGATCGCGGAGGGAACGCTTGATTTCTGAGAGCAGGGAGTGGGGGGGGGGGGGGGTGGTGGGGTTAAGAGGCAACAGCCCCCCCCCCCCCCCCCCCCCCCCTTTTAGATCTACTCTTCATCTTCTTCACACACTCAATCATCTTCAAGTGTGTGGGGACGACGGGGGCCCCCGCAGCGTTGCATGAGTCGAGTCGTCATGCTTTTTATCAAAGCGCCGGCGGCAGCTGAGAGCGCTGCAGCCACGGAGGGGACGGTGTTGAGAGAGTCTGGCGGATCACTTCCTGTCCACCGAGAGCCGCGCCGAGTGAGGAGGAGGGAGGGAGGGAGGGAAAGAAAACAAGAGGGAGAACCATTGTATGTATAAAGAGCATCAAAAATCGACAGAACCAAAGGACAAACTGTAACCTGTTGAGTTGGAGTGAAAGCGGATGTGATTTATGAAGGCCCTTCCAGTTGTTGATATTCTCAACCTTTTTCCTTATCTAAACCAACGTGAACAAAACATAGTAGATTAGTTTGGAGCGTACGGTGTGTAGTTGTGTACGGTGTGTGTGTGTATGTTGACATGAAGAGTATCATTGACTGGCAGG
>NC_140291.1:4579936-4584936 GCF_964030765.1 Micromesistius poutassou | reverse complement strand
TCTGAACAAGCTGTAGTTGCCTTAGAGTTTTTTTTTGGGAGACCTGTAAGGAGACCATTGCAGTAATCAAGCTTGCTAGTGATAAAGGCATGTACAAGTTTTTGTAAGTCTTCGGTAGACATGAGCCCTCTAAGTCTTCTCTTGGAGAAGGAGAAAGAGAGAGAAAAAGATAAAGAAAGGGAGAAGGGGACATCTTCTTGGCAAGGTGGGCCATGGAAGACCAGATCTATATTACCCCCCCCCCCGTCCTTCCCCCCCTGACGACCCCCCCCCAACCCTCCGCGGCACGACCAGTTCTGCTTTGTTTCATCATGAACGTTTTATGCGTGGAAAAATAACAAGACGCCGCTGAGCCAAGTGGCTCGGCGAACGGACAAAATACAGAAACGAAGACAAAAGCCTTCTGTAGTTTCTAAATCAACATTCATTTGTGACTTGGCGAAAGCCCTGACTGGGGGAGAAGAGTCAGGGTTGGTTTTCATGTGAGGATCATGGTTCCAACAAGAAGGTCAGATTTCAGATCCCCCCCCCCCGCCCCCCAAGTCCCAGATGAGTCTTTCTGGTGAGGTCGGAGGTCAGGTGAATCTGGACCGAGCTCTAGAACAGACCCGATGGCGTCCCGCCGGAATTAAACGCGTGTTGAAGCGTGAGGTACCGCTGAGGACGTAGCTGATGATGATGATGATGATGATGATGATGATGTATCGCCTGTCCTCATCGTTTAACAGATCGTCAGTAGTTATAGAGAATGACTCTAATTCAATTATAATGAAGTATCATTTGTAGGAACGTTTGTGCTCTGAGGACTGCAGCTACTCTGCACGCTGTCCAGCGGGCTTTTAGGAAACTTGCTCCTACAGCACTTTATTCAGTTGTTTCTTCCTTGCCCCGACTTTTTGATGGCCGGCTTTGATTGACCTCAGCCTCACTTATAAATCGCTCTGAATGGACAACATGTAAAAACAATGAATCCATCTCAAAAAGACACAATAAATAAATAAAACAGAACAACGTACGTTTCAATCACGGAGGAAATGTTAGGAAAAGAAGGGGTGATGATGGAGGAGGGATGAATGGAGGAGTGAAGAAGGGAGGGAGGAACACCAAGACCCAAGGAAAGAAATACAGAGGAACAAGTAGCAGGGCGACCAGCGGTGTCTGAAATATCCCCAGAACCGCGATGCACCGGAGATAGTCGCTGGATGAAAAGCATTCCTGCATATTCTAGTGGCTTCCGAGATGTGCGATGCGAAACCTCCCATCCCTCATGTGTTGACAAAGACAATGTTAGTGTAGAGCTGCCGCCGTCGGCCATGTTTATGTTTGTTTCCCTGGCAACAAGCCCATTTAGGAAACAGTAGGGGCAGTAGTGGAGTCAATATGAGAAACAGGTGAGGGGGGCTAGCAGCCACAAAATGACTCTCTCTCCCTCTCCTTCTCTCTCTCTCTCGCTCTCATTCTCGTATACTCGCTCTGTCTCCAACCCGACCCCGCTCAAGCTCCCTTTCTATGTCACACATACTTTCACACTAATCTCACTCTCTCTTGCACTCTCTTCCATTCTCTCATCTCTCTTTTATTATTTTATTCTTATCTTCTAAAGTTCATCTTGGTTTGAATCAAGGCCCAAATGAACACAGTGATCATTTAACGTTTTCAAAAATATCCAAATACAATTAATCATCAAACATGTTGTTATCTCGTTTGCTTCTTCTCACACTCTTTTTGCTCTCTCTTTTTCAACACTCTCTCTCTCCATCTCTCTATCTCCCACTCTCCCCTCTCTCTCTGTACTCTCTCTGTACTCTGTACTTCTCCTTCTCCCTCCCAACTAACTACCTCTTTCTCCCCCCCCCCCCCTCCTCCAATGAAGGGGTGCAGCCGGGGTGGTAGTGAATCCATCATCTGTTGTCGTCCCTCCCCCTCCTCCTCCTGCTCCTCCTCCCCCTCCTCCTCCTCCATCTCCACCTCCTCCTCAGAACTTGTGAACTGGGGGTGAAGTGTCATCTGTGGGACACCTGAGACACATTGATCTCCATCTAGTGGAGAGGTGTGTTTGTGTGTGTGTGTGTGTGTGTGTGTGTGTGTGTGTGTGTGTGTGTGTGTGTGAATGCGCCTGGCACCAGGAGTTAATTGGAAGGTGATCTGAAGCACAATTTGTCATCATTTAGGAGTGACATGGCTCCGCTGATTGGCATGTCCCCTGTCTGGCCTCTTGGTTTGCATTCAATCAGGACCAAATGTCTCAAGGTGTGTGTGTTTGTGTCTCTGTGTGTGTGTGTGTGTGTGTGTGTGTGTGCGGGTGTGTCTGGTCTGTGTGTGTATAAATGTGTATGCATGCTTGTGTGTGCGTCAATGTGTGTGTTTGTGTAGGTATGTCGTTGTAGGTATATGCATTTATCTGTATGTGTCTGTCATTATGTAGGTATGTGTGTTTGTTTGTGTGTGTATTTATTTAGCCATGTTTGTGTGTGTGTGTGTGTGTGTGTGTGTGTGTGTGTGTGTGTGTGTGTGTGTAGGTGTGTGCGTGCATCCGTGCATGTTTGTGTATGTAGTTGTGTATATGTGCATGTATGTGTTGTGTATGTAGTGGTGTATGTGTACGGGCATGTTTTTGTGTATGTGTGTGTGTATGCCTGTGTGTGTGTGTGTGTGTAGGTGTAGGTGTGTGCTTGCATGTATGCGTGTCCGTTTGTGTGATTGTTCCCTTGCTGGCTTGTTTTGTTTTGAAATGGATGCTGCCGGGACTAATCACTGTCACTTTTCTGGAGTATTAAATGTTTTATTACATTCTGGAGAGTTCTGGAGACCCTTTCTGAGTAATGGACTTTGTCATCTGCTGGGGCCATAAAGAGACAGAACACACGTTTGTTCTACCCTTTTAAAAGAAAAAGGAAGATTTGCAAACTTCATGAACACATACACACACATGCACACGCACGCGCACACACACACCCGCGCACACATGTGCATGCACACATACACATGCTGTTATTATAACTTATATTTCAAACACTGTATTTCAGACATAATATATACTTAATATTATTAATACCTGAAATCAGAGGAAAATGTTAAACGTGAAAACGCGGCCCTTGGCTCAACCAAATCTCAAATGGATTAGATCTAAACGTCTTTTGTGAGCAACTAGTAGCAAAAGAAAATCCTTTTATGGTAGCAGTTCAGGTACACATTGGGAGCATGTTGTAAAAGCTGAATAATCCCATCGGCTAGAAAGTTGTTTTGGCTTAGGGGACGGAATGAGAGATTGGGTCCAGATATTTAGGAGGTCCAAAATCTCTTTTTATGTCCCACTGCTGAAGTCAAGATGGAAAAAAATATATATTTGACTGTTTATGGAGACGCTTTTATTTTAGTATAGGGACAGGCTATTAAGGAGCAGGATGAGGGAAGGGATTTTGCTTTCTTCAGGGGTATTGTGGGTTCGAAGCAAGACCCCTTTTTGCTGGGAAATAATCCTATTATTTTAGCAAATGTCTTGAGGGAGGCATCAATATTTTTGCTTCCCAATATTCCCAATTAGCTTAACAGTTTTGATATTTGCATCACGGTCTATATTGATAATGCATGTGGTAATGATGCAGTTGTGTGGTGGTATATGCAGCTTGCAACATATTGAGGCTTTTTCGGGAGCACATTCTGTGTTGTTTGTTTATTTCTCCAGCTGGCACTGAGGTAACATCAGCCAGCACTACATATAACTCTGTTAGGACTCCTGTTTAGCAACATGCCCAAACCACTTGTTGTTTACATGTTCACAGTGAGGGGGCATTTCTGTAGGCAGCACATTGGCTGATGTTTTTGGGTGGTGCATGTTGCCCTTGTGAAACGGTTGTTGTTGACTGCATGCAGGCCAGCCTCGCGTTCATATTGTCATGCCGTGGAAACTTTTAGTGCTGCTCCCTTGTTATGTGTCTTCCTGGAGCAGAGTAAAACCACACCTTTAAAAAATACCACTTTTTTCAGTGGAGAACCATTCTGTTTGAGGAAGTGAACATTTCTCTGTTGATTTGAGAAACATGTATACTATTGTTTAATTCTTTTAAAATATGAGGTGTCTGTTACTTTCCATTAAAATTGCTTTTCCAGAGAGGTCATTTTCTCTTGGCTGTGCACCCTTGCTCGTACCGGTGTGAAGTGCGTTTAGACAATGTTTGACAACAGCCCTCACACTTGCTACTATGGAACCTAATGGATAAATTTTTTGAAAACCTTTAACACCTTTTCTTCTGCATTTTCTTTTTATATCCTGGGGCAAAGTTCTAAAACATCTGCTTCTCCATAACCCAAAGAGCAATGCTTCAATGCGCCCTTTGATCTGTTATCTGTTTAGCTAATAGCTATAAACAGTTTGTAATTGAACTCTGGGTAATCTGCAAAAAAAGACTGAAAGGAGAGGAAGTAAGAAGATACGCGAAAAAGAGGTTTAAAAAGTGGCCTGGACTTCAAACGTGCAGGCACACACACACACACACACACACACACGCACACACACACACACACATGCACACGCACACACACACATTGTGTTTTGATGATAACACCTGTGTCTACAGGGTGTCCGGGTTGCCGGGGCGGGGACGTGAAGGGGGGTAACTGGAAGGGTCAACGATCATGAGGTGTGCGTTTAGCCTTTAGTGCGTAGCATGCTGTCACTTGCATGTGCTAGCTGACAGGGCTACAGGCAGCGGTGAGGCATGAAGGCCGACAGACACCAGTGTGCATTGGTTGTATATGTACTGTATGCGTCGCCAATGTTGCATTAGACGTTACGTTAGTCCAGTGTGTCTCCTAAATAAACAGTTGAAAGGTGACATCGACGCCTGCTCAACCCCACGACAACAGTAACCAATGTGATATGGTTACCACGGGAACAATGGTTATTTTGATGCAGGACGAGAACTAGGTTGTCTCTTCCTTCCAGGTTCACCGCAGAATCCCCCCCCACACACACACACACACACACACATCAGTAGGGG
>NC_140291.1:4572436-4574936 GCF_964030765.1 Micromesistius poutassou | reverse complement strand
GATCCGGACCTCCACCGGTGTCCAATAAGACCTGCATGGCTGAACATGAAGTATACAATACCTGATGCCCACCTCTGTAATGGTGTGTGTGTGTGTGTGTGTGTGTGTGTGTGTGTGTGTGTGTGTTGGTGTGTGTCACTGTGGAGTTCTTTGGAGATCTCCTCCCAGCTGGACATCAACGATGGCCTCTTATGCTAGTGTTGAGTCTGTGCTTTTGTGTGCACCTTGAAAACTTGGAAACTAATTTTAACAGAGGTTTATCGTTTTTCCCGTGGCTTTGAATCAACCCTTTTCAGTCTTGTGGCACATATGTATTCATTGTTGTTGTAGGTTTGGAAGTGTGGTCGTCAATTATTTTCCTCCAGCCATTCATCAATGCTCTTTTCTTTCCCGCCCTTTTCCGTTCAGGGGAGATGAATGTGGTCTTTCTGGGAACATTAGGTCCGTGATCCTTCTTCCTCTCACTAATGAAGTAACTGAATGCAATTTAACCTGCTGGGACTCGTGCTTATTGTACAAAGTCAACTTGGATAACTATTAAAACATCCCTTTTTGCTGTAAGTACAGTTTGACAGTCCGGTGCTATTATGCACCACTCCAGTCGCTATATTCCTCCCCTTCCTCCTCTCTACACCTTGTATTTTCTCAAATCCTTCTCTCCCTTCCCCGTGTATTATCTTAACCTCCCTCCTCTATATGTACCTCCTCGTCTATGTCCCTGAGGTGCGCCTTATCAAGCAAAAGCAACAGTGTGGTAAAGCAGCGCCGTGGCGTTGGTCGACATGACGATGGGCAGACTGTTTGGATTCTGTGAGGAACGCAGCGGCGCACGTACCAGACAAGAGCCGCTACGCAACCCTGAAAGCATTCCCGTCTGCATTCACCAAGAACGGAATGACGTACGAAACGGCAATCGGGATCGGGACCAATTTCGTTAAAAAACGGGAAAGAAAAAGCTAGTTTGAAACTTGGAATGGTGTGGGATAAGACGTTTCGAAACTTGAGTGAGAAAACACATCAAGTCTATTCTCTGGTGCTTTAAGGTTGTTGCTGTAGTAGGCAGGACTTTGTTGCTTTGTTGCTTTGTTGCTTGTTGTTTTCACCCTGTTTTTCTACATACCCTGCTGTGTGCAATAAAAAAGGAATTTGAGATTGACCTCTGAGCAGCTTAACAGTCAATTATGTTGTTTTCATTCCCTTCCTAATTAGAATATTTGATGTTGTTGATTTTGCTGAGGCCTTAGCTTTTTCTCCATTTCCCATATCTCAGCTTTGGCAGAAACATTTGCATTATTGCTATGTTTGGGTTGTCTTGAGTTTCTCTCCTCCTAGTAAACTTTTTTTTCAGACATTCAGATTTTTTGAGACATTCGGATATACAATGTTGAAACCATTATATAAATTCTACACATTTACACACACATGCAGGTACGCATTAATCGACACACACACACACACACACACACACACACACACACACACACACACACACACCCCCCCCAACACACACAGACACGTCATTGCTGCAATGTTCACATGTTTGAACTCATATAAAAAATGCTGGTGCATAACTTCAGCTTGTCAGACGTTTTAACCCCACTGAAAATGTTTTGGAATTCGAAATGACTAAAAGTGAGATTCTGTTGCAGGATGGCTGTGATGCAAGTGGGAACAGGGACTCTAATCCCAGTGAACTCTCCCTCTGGAGTCATGGGCCCAACCAGTCTGGCTTTGTGCGTTGCTTCTTGTTAGCAATTGAGGCCTTTTAAAAATGGACTGTATGGAGCTGGCTCGGCCATAAAGCCTCCGTTGATGATGAGTGTAAAAAAAAGAGGCGAACAAGTGGGCCGTCTCCGAGTGTCAATATGACAGCGCTGTTGTCAGGGCAACCCTGCACATGGCTTGTCGAAATGCGACTGTTTGTTCAGGGGACAAAAAACATATTTTGATCCGTTTGTTTTTGCCGTGAGGAGGGGGATTGTCTGTGTGTGTGTGTGTGTGTGTGTGTGTGTGTGTGTGTGTGTGTGTGTGTGCGTGTGTGTGTGTGCTTGACAAAATATGAATGAGAGAAATTACATGTGTATGTCATGTGAAAGAGCAAAGTTGAGTTTCTATAAACATGCACTCACAATCCTTTCTGGGTAGTAGCATTAATGTGTGTGTGTGTGTGTGTGTTTGTATGTGTGTGTATGTGTGTGTGTGTGTGTGTGTGTGTGTGTGTGTGTGTGTGTGTGTGTGTGTGTGCACGACTGAATGAGCGATATATAAACATGCACACACACACTCCCTCGGGATAAGAAGCATTAGTTGTGTGTGTGTGTGTGTGTGTGTGTGTGTGTGTGTGCACGACTGAATGAGCGATATATAAACATGCACACACACTCCCTCAGGGTAAGAAGCATTAGTTATTGTGTGTGTGTGTGTGTGTGTGTGTGTGTGTGTGTGTGTGTGTGTACACGCTTGTCTGTGTGTGCGCACATAAGTGTTTGTATGTTCCGTT
>NC_140291.1:4504936-4562436 GCF_964030765.1 Micromesistius poutassou | reverse complement strand
TAAAGCAGAACGGGGCCCTTTGAGGGCCCTCTGGAATGGCTCCAGTCGGTCTAGTTCATTGCCTGATTAAAAAAAGAGAAAGAAAAAAAAATATGTATAGGAGCTCGGGGGCTGGGATGTACCTACCTGAGTGTACATATCTGAGAGAAGAGAATGGAAAATGTGGTTAACCTGGTGGTTGTTTGTCCTTGTTATGGGTAATTGACTGTGTGGTTGAGAGATCTACTCCATTTGAAAGTAGGGCAAGCACTGGTGTCTGCAAGAGGGAGTCGTAGATTTCCCAGAATCCTCTTTGGTTGTGATGATGAAGCTCTGGAAAGAATAACTGCCGATACTGGTTTCTGTTTGTGCTTTTTCATGTTGGTAGCATCCATAGCTCAGATTGAACAGGGAAGAACATGCTGCTTCATGCTGGATTTAATTGAAAACCCTTTCCTTTAAGAAGGAACAGAAAACAGAGCAAATTGTTGTGGTTTATAAAGCTGTACCATCGATCTATACCAATTTTGGAACTCGTTGAGTTGCTATTTGCGAATACATTTTCCACATTTCCATATCATACGTTCCCCCGACGACCAAAATGGAAACAGGTTTGGGCAAGCTCGGATAAAAAGCGAAACAAATGGTAAACACATCGCAGGGGGGAAACAACAGACGATAAACACGTGATGTCATTCCTTTGTGTACCACATTTGAACGTATTCATTTCAACAACACTTCAATGTCACTCTTTGATCTGCCCACCCCCCCCCCCCCCCCCCCCCCCCCCCAACGCACACACACGGCCCCTGGCCCCCGGCCCCCAACTGAAACCATGTTGCGGCCCGGGCCCTGACCCCTCTGGCTGAAAGGCCCTGCTCTTACGAAGCGCTGAGGCAGAAACGTCAACAGATCTGCGGCGAGGAGCCATCCCTCAGTCGTCGCCCGACGCCGTGACCTCGCCAGGGGTCACCGGAGCACGTCCCGCCACACCGTTCGTCTTTGTTAGGGACCCCTTCGTGAATAAACAAGAGAGCCGTGTGTGTGTGTGTGTGTGTGTGTGAGTTTGACATCAAGTAAGTATGTCCACGTCTCTGGGTTGGGGCCTGTGTGTGTGTGTGTGTGTGTATGTGTGTGTGTGTGTTTGTTTGTGATTCTGTCATGTATATTTGGGTGTTTGGGAGCCGGTGTGTGTGGGTGCTTGTAAGCACGTGTTTGTGTGTGCATGCATGTGCAGCGTTTGTGTGTAGTGCTCCGTGTTTGCCGTCATGCATGTGTACCTGTTTGCTTTGGTGTGTGTGTTTGTGTGTGTGTGTTTACATACACATTTGACTGTGCCCCTTAAGAACAAGCTATGCATGTTGAATGCATTCAATCACATACACTTGGTTATAAACATGAATGCACCCACCGGGTCACACACACACACACACACACACATGCATGCACACACACACACACACACACACACACACGGATGAGGTCCTTGTGCCGGCTCTACTGCTGGATAATTAGAAACATTTGGGATCGTTTACTAAGAACTCTGATTGGAACCAGATGCACTTCCAAGTTTCACCAAAATACAAAAAGCCTTATTTATGAGCCATGGTTACCGTGTGTTTGTGCCTGTGTCTTATGGGTTTCTGTAGCACATGCTTGTATGTGAGTATGTATGTATGTGGTGTGTGCATGTGTGGGTGCGTCATTCAGTGTGTGTATATGCATGTGTTTTTGTATTACATGTTTGCATCCGTGTGGGGGTGTGTCTTTTTGAGTGTATCCTGTGTGTCGTTCTGAGTGTATCCTGTGTGTGTGTGTCTCGTTCTGAGTACCCTGTGTGTGCCTTTCTGAGTGTACCCTGTGTGTGTCGTTCTGAGTGTATCCTGTGTGTGTCGTTCTAAGTATCCTGTGTGTGCCATTCTGAGTGTACCCTGTGTGTGTGTACATGCGTCTTTCCAAGTGTGTGTGAATCTAAGAGTGCATGTAGCTACATAGGGCACGATTAGACCCCTATGCATGTGTGTGTATTTCCTTGCGGGTCTGTGTTTGCACACACACGCATGTCTTTCTATATGTGTATGTGTATATATATATGTGCCTGCGTCTTCTTAATGTGCACCATGGGGGTCATTATTCTCCATCCCTGGACCCCCGGGAGATCCAAGCACACTCATCTACACCCACCCTTTCATCCCTCATCAGCCCAGGAACGGTGCAGTCCAGGCGGGCTGAGCTCTCTCCTCGCTCCCATGACTGATGCTCCTGTGGAGCAACCAGGCAGCACACACCGTGCCACTGCACCACACACACATGCACTCACACATACCTACACACACACACACACAGTTTGGCAGGGGGTCTTCATTCATGAAGAGGATGAAAGTATTCCGTTACGAGACAATAATAACATTGTTCTTTAATGTTTTATTCAGGTAGGGGAGGCTTTGTCTGGAATGAAATGGCGCATATCGTTTTTGTTTTAGGAGTTTAGTGACTCATATTAATACACAGGGATTCACTGGGAGGTCAGTTAGGTAAAAAAAGCTAAAAGTGCACTTTTCAACTGTGTTTATTGTTTGATGGCTTGGAACCAATCCATTGTAATAATAACCAGGACTTATTGTGGTGCTGATTTACTGCTCCAAATTTCTTCATATTGATGATTTACAAATGTTCATTCATGAACCAAACATTCAAGCTGGTTCTGTTTGAAATTCACTTCAGTTGCTGTTGACAACCTCAACCACTGTTCCCTCTCTTGGGATTTCTCTAGTCCTGTGGAGAGAACACATTAAACACAAGTTAGTTTATTTTCTAAAACCTTAAAAATGTATCTCAATTAAATACTTAAGCTGCTTGAGATGAAGCAGCAACTAACCTGTTTTACATTATCACTGTTTTAGAATGAACACCGGTGCTACACTGCCACCTTGTGGCCGTTTTTATATTAAGATGCATTACTAGGCCCACTTCTGGTTCAGTCAAGGTAGGATTGATTTGACTTTTTATTTAATTTTTTTGTCTTTTATTGTTGCGTTTAACTGGTTGTACAGTGTTATTATGAGTTAGGGTTAGAGTAATTATGAACTGACTCTATCAGAGTCCATACCTTCTAGACCAGGAGACCAAAGGGAAGGCTATCCAGGCTGGTCCACTCTGGTCAGACTCCAGCCTGTCAAGACATGTTTCAGCGCCGTTAATTACTTCACTTCACTCTTATCGTTTTTCTTGTGCCAATAATAATACATGAATGACTTCAAAGACACTTTGCATTTATCATAGCAGACTTGGAAGGAACAGTGAGTTGGCGTCAGTCCAGTTTGAAGATGTTGTGAGGCCTACCTGGGCGTCGCTTCCTGCTTTCCCTGCGACTCTGTGTCCACGTCCTGGTTCGTAAGGAATGACCACAGCCTCCTGTGCTTCCATTGGTTGCTGTCGCTGTCCGTCACTGTGACATCACTCATGTGCCAGCAAATTGCTCAATGGGAGGCAGGATTCCTAAAGGGAAAAGCAAGTCGTTCGATATGGTATATACGTTTTGTATTATTATTGGATGTGCATGTGTGTGTGTGTGAGTGCGTGCATGTACATGTGTATTTGTGTGCCCACCTGATGCAGGACGGCACAGGGACAGTAGTACTTCAGACGATGAGTTCTTGAACAACTGTAGCACCCTCTAGAGGGAAAAGTGTGAATGACATGCAGAATATCAGCAGCATTAGCGGCAATTATGTTTTAGGATACGGAAAGCAAGGTTTATGAGGCAGCTTTAAGATATGTTACAGATAACAGCAGGCAGGGTTGGCTATCTTTGGCGTACGTTTTTGTGATTAGAATTGAACGTGTGTGCTTCACATATGAGTTAATGTTAATAGCTCAAATGTAATAATAATGGTATATCTGATACTTTTAATAATTATACTTGTTGCAAGTCCAATTTTAATACATCACTTACATTCAAAGCATCCAAAAGGGAGTACGTTGATAAATCATCAACGATATCCAATGCTTTATACAGCTAAACCATCAACAGAATACATACAACCACATGCAGTGTACATAAGACTCCTACATCTAACTTAACATCCAATCAAAAAAACACGGCGGTCACTGGTTACCGGGTAGATCAGGTCCTTGAGGTGCTGTCCGTCGATGGCCACGATGACGTCGCCCTCGCGGATGCGTGCGCTGAGGCGGGCCGGCTGGTCTGGGTACAGCTGCTTGATGCGCACCACGCTGCCAATCTCCCGCCCCAGGGGGTCCATGTCACACATGATGAAGCTGAAGCCCAGGCCCTTGGGGCCCTTGGTCAGGCTCACCTCAAAGGTGTTGTCTAGGGAGGATCCAGGGCGGGTCACGGTTATGGTTAAAGGTGCGGTAGGTTCGATGTAAGAGTCTTTGTTACAATTGCGTAGCCATTTTTTAATATTTGTATGCTTTAGTTATTTATTATGATGTATTCATTGATATATATATTATTTTTGGTCGATTTTTTTTCCATTTTCTCTTTGACGTCCATGGTGGAAGACGTTGCTTTGTTGAGGACATTGTGTCTGTTAGGTTCCGTTGGTCCATGGTGGGTAAAACTGCTAATCCCCCACGCCGGCCCTTTAAGACGGTTCACAGGTCAGGGTCGAGGGGAAGGGTGTCAGGTGAGACGTAGGAGAGGCAGGTGGGCTTTAGGAGCAGTGAGATAAGTGGTGGGGGTGGCGCTGTTGGTCAGGTGACTAGGGGGAGGAGTCAGGGTTGTAGAAATAGTGTAAAAGTTCATAGGTGGCAGTTTACGCACGCTACTGGCTTACAGCGACGATTCCTCACGCAAGTTTCTCTACCGCACGAGAGTTTTAGTGTCCCTAATCCCAACTGACACACCGTAGGATAAGTAGTAGGTTATTTGAATCTGTACTGATAAATGTAAAATGCATAAATTTTCACAGAATCTTGCTGATATTTTCCTGTTGTTCTAATATTTTGCTAAGCTCATTTGGATGTTATATTGCTTGTATTTTGCTCTATCTATACTGAAGACGAGAAATATAGAGTGTAACGATGAGGGGTTGAGGGGTTAAGCCTAAAGCCTAAACCAAGTGTGAATTTTGCTTCTTATTTGTAGTGCAACCCAAAAAAGAAATATAATCGCAATGTATTTAACAGAGCTAAACCCTGGGACCGGGAATTTAGCTATATTATTCCACTGCTTTGTAGAGGACTTCAGAAACATTATGTTGTGTCTGTTCCGACGTGGCTGTGTGCCTAGAGCTTTATTGATGGTTTACGCTCAACTGCCGACAGTAGTATATAAAACATTTAACATGTTTACGCAAAAACCTGACGGAATCGTCAAATAATTCCTACGGCCCCAAAATCTGGAAAGCGTTTACGTTATGTAAATGTAAGAGTGATGCAGTGTCATAGAAACTAAAGAGACTAGGCTAACCCTACCGTCCGCCATGAAGCGGTAGTCCCTGGGCTTCTGGGGCTCGCCGCCGCCGCTGGCGTCCGGGGGGCTGTTGATGGCGGGGCAGCTGTTGTAGCGGAGGTGGTTGGTGTCCGGGCTGCAGCTTTTAGGAGAGAGACTGCCGGGGCTCAGGGAAACCCGGGGCAGAGTCATCCTCTCTCTCTCCACGACCAGGGAGACCACCTGCAGAGAGAGAGAGGGGGGGGGGGGGGGGTTTGGTGAAGGACAGGTGAGAAGAGGACAGAGGAGAGGAGGATAGGATCAGGCACACGTAGGAAAGGAGTAGAGGAGAGGAAGAGGAGATGTAAGGAGAGGAGGAGAAGAGAAAAGGAGATGAGGGGAGAGACAAGGAGGAAGGAAGACACGAGGAGGGCAGGATTGAGCAGAGAAGAGAGAAAGAACATTGTTTAAAATAAAAAAATGAATACATAAGTATACATAAATACACACATAGCGAGAGAGAGAGAGAGAGAGAGCGAGGGAGAGAGATACAGACAGAGACAGATTCAATAAAGATGTCTGACTACATTCACACATGTACCTCTCCTGTCTTGGTCAGACAATCCACGGCCTGCTGGTACGTAAAATCATCCAGCCTCAACCCGTCTACCTCCAGTAGCCTGTCATCTGTCACACACACACACACACACACACACACACATACCCACACACACAAAAACACACACACCCATACACACGCACTCACACACACAGAAAAGAAGACGGTGAGCTATACAGACAAGCAGCCAGATGGATTGTATTTGTCTGTATCTATCTTTAGCTGTGTGCACGGGGAGCAGCTGGGTGCATGACATCATACCTGGGTGCATGCGTCCGTCCCTCTCTGCCGCCCCCCCGGGGACCAGGCTCTTGATGTAGAGGCCCCCGTTATGGAGGTTGCTATTGATGCCACCCTGGGGCGAGACAAACACCACTTAGGACTGGTTAAACCAATGGCGTACTTTGATTTATGAACGGATTCATGTTTAATATGTCTCATTCTGACGTATATTATTTAGTGGTGAGGGTTTGCTGGAGTCCATTTATTTATAAATATTACATTTTTTTTAATACAATGTATTAAATGATTTACAGATTTGACTGTTTAAACCTTGTCTTCATATATTTATATCATTTGAGCAATAGAAAGGGGAGACCCAGTTCATTATGTGTTGTAAGAGCTTGCTTAGAGTCAGTTGTATCCCTGTCCTGGATTAAAGCCATGTAGGCTCCTATGAACTCACTCACACTGCGTGTGCGTTGCTCTCTCCTTCTCTAATCCCCGGACCACCAGGGGCTTAATCAGATTGGGGAGACTAGACACTGATGACCCCCTACTGGGGCTGACTCACTGGGAAACATATTACGTACCATACCATTTGTTTTTACAGAAACCTTTTAAAGTTGATGTGATAAAGCGGTAATGTAATAACAATTGAACAATGTCAAAATGAGGCTATATTTTTAAAAAAGCAGTCATGCACTGAAAAATGGGAAATGTTCCATTGTTTCCTGCACAATGTATCCTCTATTCCGCTTAATATAATTATTACACCATAACATCCATAACAAAAAGGATCTCACCTAAAGGGCTCAAAAGTTCAAACCCAGTGTTAATATATATGATATATGAATGATATATATATATATATGAAAGGCAGATGTTTGAACCAACAACCCCAGAAGGTATAAACTCCCTGACTCCAGCAGCTCTTAACACGACACTTGCGACACATGACTACTTGCATTAGAGAGTGGTGGATCTGGGTGGGCGGGGCACGCCTGGTACTCATACTGGTACTGGTACTAGAAATGCTCTGCTTCACCACCAGTGGATGATGCTTCTGCTGCCCATCAGTAAAGTGACTATATATGTACACTGAGGAATGCGCATTCGTCTTGCAACCAGCAACCACTACAAACATTGGGGTTATCATGCACACCGCACTAGACAGAAAAATTAACATTCCACAGTGGTTCTCCATCTCTGTCTTCTTGCCAGCCCAGAGGGTGACCTAGGGGAGTGCCTGCCAAGTTCTAAATGACAGTGAAAGGGAAAGTGTCAGTGGACAGCCAGTGGACAGGAAGTAGTGATTCCCATCTGGTTATCCCAGGCATCAGACAGACCGACAGACACAGAGAGAGAGAGAGAGAGAGAGAGAGAGAGAGAGAGACAGAGACAGAGACAGAGACAGAGAGTGAATGTGTTCATGTATGCATTCATGCATGCGTGATTGAGTGTGTGTGTGTGTGCGTGTGTGCAAACTCACTGATATGCTGATTCCCAGGGAGCCTCCCATCTTCCGCAGCTCCAGGGTGAGCTCCTCTGGCCTCACGCTGTTCAGAGAGGAGAGGGAGCCGTCCTGCCACCACACACACACACACACACACACGCACACACACACACACACACACACACACACACACACAACCAGCCATCAGCATCCGCACGCCTCTTCTCTCTCCACACCTCACATACCCAGAGCTCCACCGTGTGTTATCCTACTTAGTTATTCAGGAATCCTTGTAGATACATATCATGTAGACACAGATCAGGGCCTCTTGCTCAAGAGGGCCACGGACATGGGGGAATCCACCCCTCAGCCTTATCAGCTGGGAGTCTAACTATTGACGCGATCCCGCCTGCCCCACCACTAGGAGGGAGTCTGGGATTGATAAAGTCCATCTCTTCTTTCTGTATTGTAGTACTTTGAAGCAGTCTCTGCTCTCTGCTTATTTCATGAGTTTTTAGGTGCTCAAGTGATTCTTGCCTTTCTCTGGACTGTAATCTCATCCCATTTTACCTGATAAAAACATAAACCTGCAGCCTGAGGCCTACCTGTGCGTTGTAGATGCGTATGTCGCGGGGGACCTGCAGCTGGCTGCCCGTCTTGGGTGTCATCATGACGGAGATGATCTCGTCCAGGCTGCCCCCGGCGGAGTCGGGGTCCGGCGGCGGGGGCTGCTGCTGGGGGCTCGGGGGGGCGCGGTGGTTCCCCAGGTTGTTGGGGCTCAATTGCACTGGTGGTGGGGGAGAGGGGGGAGGGGGGAGATACAGTTAGGGTGGGGGAGAGGGGGCAGGGAGACATAGGGTGTGTTTTGTGTGTGCACAGTCACGAACACATGTGTATTTTGGTGATTACAAAAATAGATGGCAAGTCATTACAAAAGAGACACCCACACACACACACACACACACACACACATAATTTCACCCACACACACATAAGTATAAACAAACATGTGTTCACATACATACTAGAACTAACGCACACACACACACACACACATAAACATAAACATAAACAAACATGTGTTCACGTACATACTAGAGCACACACGCACACACACACACACACACACCATTACCTTTGGGTTGGGAGATGATGAGCTGAACCTCGGAGGGGCTGCTCTGCATGACATCTGCTGCCTCGGCAAAGGTCACGCCCTCCAGGCTGATTTGGTTCAGGGAGATCAGACGCCCTCCTAGAGGTCAAAGGTCAAACAGAGAGCCAGACAGCACCAATGTGTGTCAGTGGTGTGGTGGTGTTCACCAGGGGACAAGGGGACCTGTTGTGGCTCCATGGCTGAACATTTGAATTCTTTTGAATTCTTATTCTTAAGATACAGAGCACGACCATGATCAAAATTATTTTAATTCATTAACAACTACAACATGAACAACAACCCTAAAAAATTGAAATATATATATTTAATTTACCTTGCTGCATTTGACTCATTATCACCATTTTCATATCATTATCATAATTTCCATATCATCATTCTCCTCATGTTCATATCATTACCATCATCATCATATCATTATCATCATCCTCATATCATTATAATATCTGTATCATATTATTACCTTGTCGAATTCGGCCATCCTTAGCAGCAGGTCCACCTGGGATGATGGAGGCCACATATATCCCCAGGTCGTATTTGCCCACCGTGTCCTCGCCTACGATCACTATGCCTGGGAACACAACCCAAACCCAGGCCCGTGTTAGAGATACAACCCTCCCGGCACCACACACAACCAGCGCTTCCAACCACCACTCTGCAGGTTAAAGGAACTATGATGTAGTGCATCTGATTAGGCTGTGATTGGCTTACCAACGCCGAGCTTCGGGTCTTTCTTCAACGAAACACAAATGACTTCTCTCTCCGGGGCTAGTTTGGCAGGATAGTCAGATGAAATACACAACAAATACACACTTTTTCCACAAGCTTTCTGGAAACCAGTCTCATAATGTTGACATTGTTTCACCCCAATGTAGTAGGACAGTGTTTCCCAACCTGTGGGTCAGGACCCCAACTGGGGCCATCTGGGGTCATGGGAAATTGCTTGAGATTTTATGACAATTTTGGTTCAGAATTATAATTTCAAAGGAAGATCTTGAAAATAAACCATTTTGTGTGGTGTGATGCGAATATGTTCACTGGGACGTTGATATTATTGGTGGATTCGATAAGAATCAGTCCAATCAGTGCTGTGCTTTTTTTGTTTCCTACTGGTGTGTGACAGTAGTGTGTGTTTATGGTCAGGAGGTGTGTGGTCCTACCTCTGGCAGCAGCGGAGAGTGAGAGAGCCAAAGAACCACTCCTCTGAGAGCTCTGCGGGCTGCTGGAAACGGTGCTGCAACACACACACACACACACACACACGCACACGCACACACACACACACGCACACGCACATGCACACACACACACACACACACACACACACACACACACACACACAAAAAAATGAAATGCACTCTGTCTCACTGAGTCAGGAGTCAGAATTTATCAAAAAATAAATATTGGATAAGAAATTAAATGTGTAGGTCCAATAAAGTGCATACACACACTCATCTTAAAACAGACAAGCAGTAGATACTGTTAGACTGTGGACATTGGGATCAAACTCAAAACCTTTTGTGTGGGGGTAGAACACCCTCACCATGACACTTTCCTGCCCTCTACCCCCCCCCCCCCATGTATGTATGTAAGTATGTAAGTATGTAAGTATGCATGTATGTATGTATGCATGCATGCATGTATGTATGCATGCATGCATGCATGCATGTATGTATGTATGTATGTATGTATGTATGTATGTATGTATGTATGTATGTATGTATGTATGTACAGTATGTATGTTTGTAGGTTTGTAGGTAGGTAGGTATGTACATATATAAATATGTGTATAATGAATCACTATGGTAACCATCTAGTCAGAGGACCACCCGGGGCTACCTCTGGTGGTTGAGGCCCTGCCGCTGCTGTTTGATGCGGGCCTCGATCCTGGCGGCGATGTCGTCGCAGAGCTTGGTCATGGAGTCGTCCTGGGGCGTGGTCTTCCCGCTGTCGTCCTGGGGCGTGGTCTTCCCGCTGTCGTCCTGGGGCGTGGGGGGTTCGGGGTACGACTTGAGCCGGCTGCGTGGCGTCCGGCCGCCGGCAGCGTTTTGGCCAACGTGGTTGTCTCCTGGCGGGAGGTAAGCGTTAAGCACGTCAACGTCCGTTAGCTGACACTTTAAGCAAGGGCGACTGGATTATTTCTTATAATCGAACTAACAACTAAAAGTTTGTCAAAGGTTTTACAGTTAATTTAAACATACATAACTAGCAACAAATGCAAGGATCAACAAGTACATCCTCATTATAGATTATAAAGTATTTGTGACTTACTTTTTAAGTACTGTCAGCCTGTTTCTATGTCAGATACCATAAGATGAACACTCAATATCAACCTCCCAATGAAAAGATATTACGTGCTGTAGGAAGCTAACATTTGTAGATGGTTAGTCAGGTCGTGTTGTCATGGAGACGGCTAGCGGCTAGAGGCTAACTGACCTGACACAAGGCTGTGGCTGAGCTGGCGAGAGCTCATCTCATTGTTGAATTTGTGCTGAGCGGAGCAGAGGTTACACAGGTATTTGGCTATCTTCGACCTTTCTGTTACAAAGGTGTACTTCTTCTTGTTGCCACGGCACTCTATGATGAACTTTCGTTTCTGCAAATGAAGGTTCATAAGACAAAGGCTGGAAAATAAACTTCAACTTTTTCCTCACCACACTGACAGTAATCTTAGATCTAAAGCTAAAAACAAAAACATCTATGTAGAAGAGTTGGTAATTTGAATGTATAATTTCAACATAAGTTCTACTTCAAACTTGACAAAAACGGTCACTGTATCTTGTGTCAAAACCAAGTTTTCCCCTAAATTATTCCACATAAATATCTAATGGATGAAGAAAAAATACAGAAAATTACAAATATTTCAGACAAATAAACATTTCTGACTCACATTCGAGGAGATAGTTGAGGTTTCCCGCCAAAAAAAAGTCTGACTGGTGGATCGGCGACCATCTTTGACCTCGTATACGATGATCCCTTTGGCACAAACACCAAGGATAATTTCCCCCTCTACCGGCCGCTTCTCGTGCACAACGCGGTAGAACAACACGCCATACTCTGGCAGGCTCAGACTCACCTGTGGAGAGTTAAGAGAGATTAGTCAAAGGATACCTTAAGACCATAGGTTCGAAAAAACATGATAGTAGGTTCACTGGTACTTGTAGGCCCTTAAGCCAAAAATGAACAGGATGAACAGAACCACCCGGTCAATATTGAGCCCAGACATATATGACCCAAGATAAGAGGTAGTAGTAGGTCTCAGGTAGACTGGGAATGATTTAGAATATTCACATATGATAGACATGGTTTATTCCTAAAAATAATTAATGATAAACTGCATATGGAGTCAGAATGCCTCATCACAGCACTTCTGTTAATATATTATTATAACATTTCTAGTTATGGTTGTACAATCTAGTTGCTGCAAATCTGAATAAGGATATATAAAATGTATTAAATAATAATAATGAAATTATCGTTTTCAATATTAACAAACATATATACAAGCACAAGAGTCTTGTGCCTTGTCACCTTGAGGAACTCCAGTTCCGCTTCGTCTGAGAGCATTTGGGCGTTGCTGCCGTGTAACCGCAGCAACTCATCCTGAATGGAAGGCAAGGCACGTTTCTCCATGACGCTCTTGGAGATGTAGTGGTCCACCCGGTAGTAGCTTCTACCGTACACCTGCGCACAGCAACTCGCCTCAGTCAGCACAATCCATCCATTCATACGTTTCTTGATATTTAATAAGCAAATACATCAAATACAACTGACAGAATAAACAATAGAAGGACAAAAGAAGAGATGATAGCCACATCCCAGGACCAGGTACCTCAGGCATGCAGTCTCCGTACTCGGCCTGCAGGGCCAGCCCTGCCAGGCATAGAGAGCTCTCCTCGTGGCAGGACAGGCGGTCCTCCAGGAAGTCCTTCCTCAGCTGGAGGTAGTACTGGTGGCGGCTCAACTTGTGCCTGTCAGAAAAGTAATGGATAACACGATCCATTTCATGAAACAAACATGATGACTTTAGGCCAAATGATGCTTTTGCGCGGGGGCAGCCGCCACAATATATCTTCTGACAGCTACGTGCAAAACTAGAGAATGTATCTCACTTACAAAAGCAGGGAAATGTCACTGACGAAAAACTTGACCCGGAAGTAGAGAATAAAGGTGGTCGTAGGCACTTTTTTCCAGGAGTCGGGGGCTACCTTGGAAATCTTGGTGTCAGTGTCCAGGAAGAAGAACTCATTGTCTGAGAGGAACAGGGAGAGAATGGGGCGTTGACACAGACTCAACCAACTTCATTGACTGTCAGTAGCACATTTCCACACAGTATCATCTATAACACCATGAGTGAGATAGTAGTAACATTGCAGGTTGCGCCTGCTCATAAATCAACAGACTCATTTATTTGTACTTCTCACCCTCTCTCTCCAGATCTCTTGAATAGGGTGTCCCTATAGGTTGTAAATAGGTCCTATAGGTTGTTCCTATAGGTCCCTCCTTTTGTATATACATTTATTTTTGGGACCTTTTTGCCTCAAATATACAATGTCCTTGTAGTGAGTTTGATTATCTGGCTCAAGATCCAGACATTCCAACACTTGCTCCTAGACTCCCTACCTCCCTTTCCTTAGTGGGAAACTCTGATGAATCTGTCTCACTCACCAAATCACTCAAAGGGATGTGAGTGTTAAATACTTACTATTTAGCAGGCTTTCATTGAAGCAACTTACCAGTGACTTCAGATCCAGCTCATAAAAAAACAGGGTAGGGGTTTGGCTAGTCTTGCTGAAGGATGCCTACAAGTGAGGCTGCAGGATTTTGGGGGCAAACAAAGCGTAAGTAGCTTCCGTTGTTGGAGCTGTAGCAACCGCTTCACGATCCTACTCTACAACACAACACACAACCCACCCAAAGAGTCCTCTTCCTCCTACCGTCGATGTAGGCCAGGCCGAAGTAGAAGTGCTCCACGAGGTTGGAGTGGGCCACGATCATGTCGAAGACGTCCCCGCACTGGCTCTTCACCTCACACCTCACCTGGAGGCTCTGGCCGCTGGGCATCACCACGCCCACCTCTCTCTGGGTGGAGGACTTCCCCTTCTTTGACTGAGAGGAGAGGAGGGGGGGGGGGGGGGGGGGGTGGGGGGGTGGGGGGGTGGGGGAGACGAGAGGAGAAGATGAGGAGGTGGAGAGGACAATAGAGGGAGGAAAGAGGAGAAGAGAGGAAAAGAGAAGGGATAAAAAATGAAAAGAGAAGAGAAGGGAGAAAAGGGGTGAGAGAAGAGTTGGAGGAGGGGAGAGAAGAGAGGGGGAAAGAACAGAGGGGGGAGAAGAGAGTGGGGGACAAGAAAGGGGGAGAGAAGAGGGGAGAAAGAAGAGGGGGAGAAGAGGGGAGGAGAGAAGAGAGGGGGAGGGAGAAGAAAGGGGGAGAGAAGAGAGGGGAAAGTCATTATGGACTGAAGAATACTTTTCTCGTTTGAAGTATGGAAAAATGGAGATGCCTTTATTGTCTGATTGCGTTTTAATGGATTATCAACACCCGTTAAACTCACCATAATTGATCCCGGCAGCTCCAAGACAACATGGGGCTCATCTTGCATTCTAATGAACTCTGGGCCCATGTCCTACCGAGAAATTATACAACAAAGTATTAACCTAAAGATCCAGTGTGTAGAGATTAGCAGCATCGCGCAGTGAGTTGGCAGATTGCCACCAACTAAATCCCCTCCAGCACTTCTAAATGGCATTTTTGAGAATGACATAGGAAATAAGAAACTCAATAAATACAGTATAATAAGGATATAAGTATTATTGATATACGTTATTTACAATTGTGACATTTGAAAGGTTATTTCAGCTGTTTCCAACACGATTTAGCGAGGAATCCACTCTAATGGGGTTATCATTGTCCAAACCTGCCATAATGCAATTCTAATGAAAACAATCCAATAAATGAACTGATCATTAATAGTAGACTGACCTTGAGTTTCTTATCGTTCAGACTAAGGGTGGAACTGTAGTGGTTAAGGGCCCGTGAGTTGGTATCGCGACCACCGTCCATGTACGGACTACTACTAGGGCCGTGGTTCAACTGTTGATAGCTGGTGTTATCGTCTCTGTACCGACCTCCTGGAGAAACTCTGTAGAAAAGGAAGAAAGATATAGATATTTATATTTTCATATTTTCGTCGGTGTTTCCCCAATTATATTGAGTTATATGCAGATTTCTTGCTAAACTAAATAAAACTTATTATTTTCAACATCAAACAGACAGGAAGAGGTTTGATTAGAAAACGTCCCATTTCAACTGCCAAACTTATTTGCAGTATGTGGACATATCACGTACCCTAAGTTTTCTGTTCGGTACGAGGCTCCTGAGTAAGTTCTGGAAGCCTTCCTCCTCATCGCCCAGTTAGAGTTACAAAAATAACCAGCTGGAAAGACACAGCACAGATTAAAATTGGAATTCCAACTGTCAAAGAATCTATACTAAAACTACTTTGAATGACTTTCAAAATGGCATCCCTGCATAATGTAGTGAGATTTTCTGGAACATTGTTGTTAGTTTGTAAGATATTATGATGTGTTCTTGACGAACCATACCGTGAAATCTGTCTCTAACCGTCTGACTGCGGTCTGATTGTGTTCCATTTTCCGACATAGTCACATGATTAACCTACAAAGGTAAAGAAAAAGGTTAGAAAAGACAAGGATGTACGTCAGCATTGCTGGAACCTGTAACATAGTATATTGAAAAATATATATATTTTACCTGAATGTTTTAATAACCTTGATTGACCCAAATAGCCTTTTCTTGTAGCTAATTAACTTACTAAACTATAGCTTGAAACAATAAAGAATAATGAAAGATAACTTATGTAGCCCAACTCACTGAGTCCCTGAAAACGTCCTCCACCAGTTGTTTGATGAGTCTGTCAGGAGGGGGCAGCAGAGAGGCCGTGTGGTGCTGTTCACAGGTCTCCAGTACCGCCAGCAGATCGGCCCGTTTCAACACCACATCCTCGCACATGCTCAGTAGCAGGCTGTCCAGCTCGCTGCTCAGCTGCACAGGCTGGGGCAGTGAGACACCGACCCGCAGAGAGGGATTAACAAAGAGTGGGACAAAAGAGAGAAAATAAACCAGTCAAAGAAGGAGATTCAGATAAAGAAATTAAATTAAATTATTTTGGTAGAGCTTACATAAAGAGCCAAAAAGGTAAAAAGCCAACTAAGATAGATAAAGTGATCCATTGTTTGATGGATTAATTGATCGACTGATGACTTAAAGGTTGCATCAGCGTTTCTAGGCCGAAACCTAAATGATCACATTCATCTGATCTTTCCTCACGATCCGCTAGCTGCCCGCCCCATAAGCAGGCCGTCAAAAAAACACGTCTCTGTAGGCAGCACTGTGCTCCGAGATCATACACAAAAACAAATGGTACTACCAACCACTCAAAACCAAAATAAATAGTATTCCAACCAATCACCGACAAGGGGTGAGTGTTGTGGGGTTTTGCGCTGCGTTCATGATAGTTTTACTGGATGCACGAAACACAGAAGGGAGGGGCGAGCTGGCTCTGTTTGTTTGGGATCTCGCTTCAAATACCAACAGAAGTGACATCATCGCTGATACAACCTTTAACAGACAGAAATAAAGTACCTGGTTTTGAGGTAGCAGGTAATCTGCACACCAGTACAACATCATCCCCATGGAATACACAACCATCTGCAAACAAACACAAACCACCATGTGGCAATCACACAGTTAAAACAATATTTGTTCAGAACTGGTCGTTATTTGTCAAAGGAACCGAAAACAGCTGATATCAGGGTGTGGTGTGGACTCAAGGGGACACTAAATAAAACTGTAAGATGTACTCAGTTTATACAACGCTTTAATCCAAAGTATTTAATATAACCTTGTTGAAATTGGGGTTTGAACCCAGAACCTTTCGACTGGGCGTCAAACCCCCCATAACCACTAGAAGACTATACACAGAAACACAGAAACAAATCATTCATAGTTGTGCAGTGGTACTGATGACGTGTTGTAGGGTCCACCTTCTCCGCTGCCGTCCGGGTGGATGCGGCCAGACCCTGACGGACCTCTGGGGCCATGAAGGAGGCCACGTCTTCAGACCGGGAACAGCTCTTGAAGGCAAGGTTCCCACTGGCCGAGAGCAGCACCGAACCCGGGCTCAGCACACTGCACATGTTCCCCGAGCCTGGAGGAAGAACAACAGGACATTCTCTATTGTTGAATATAGCCCATTTGATGGACGCTTTCATGCATACATCTTAGCGTGGTGACCCCAGTGGGACTCGAACCTCTGACCTGGGCAGTACGTGCGTCATGCTGTTCTAGTTGAGCATAGTTAAGAGCACCATATCACTTATTCATTTCAAATCCATTAACCATACTGCAACCTTATTCATCTGCCAATACAGATTTTATATTGTTATCGGTGTCAATAAATGACTAAGATGTGACTACTAAGGTACTGCCGTTGCAGTGAAATAAGGTTACCATACTACATTGTCCTTTAGTATTATAAACGAGAGTCAGCATAGTGTTTCTGGCAGGGATTTGTCGGTGGATCGCATCGGATTACACCATCCATTATGATTGTATTTCCATTATCAGATCTGTTGTGTTTCACCAGATGTTGGTGAAGAATAGGGGATTGGCTCCTCCCTTTTAAACTTCAAATACAGTCTGATACAGCTTTGGGCCGTGGTTACAACGCTATGGAAACAAGACATGTAATGGATGGATACCTTTGCAGGAGATCTCCAGCAAGGACTCAGCGGTGGCCAGGAGCAGACCCCAGAGCTCCCCCTCATCCAGTGGTGACCCCCTGGCCTCCAACACCTCTGCCAGGGTCACAAACGTACCCATACTGGAGGGAAGGAGGGAGAGATAGAGGGTGGGTTTATGAATAGATACATGGATGGATAGGTTGATGCATGGATAGATGAATACATGGATGCACACACACACACACACACACACTCTCACTCTCACACACACACACACACACACACATACCCATGCACACACACAAACACCCACACCCACACACACATACATGCACATACACATACAGATATAATCAATAAACTGTATTATTTGGTGGAAAATATTGCATACTGGTCTACATTAAGTGCATGCTCAGCAGATCCATAGGCGGGGGTGCAGAGCAACCTAAAGAGATGTTACGTCTAAGACAAAAGAACAGGGGTCCACTCTGATGCAGCATTGCAGCAAATCATATTGCAATGCATAGACAAAAAGCCCTGTGAATCCGTCACCCCGTTTTGTATCACTATTCTGCTTCACTTTTTTTTCTTTCTTTTTAAGTGAACCTCATCAAGGTATTTTTTGATAATTGGTTATAGATTATTATTTGTGTAATTTGTTAAAAAGCTAAGTTTTTTTTTAATGTTTTATGGAATTTCCAATGTGTATGTGTTTCTTGTTGTTGTTTTATATGTTTATTGCTGTGGAGTCAGTGCAGGGCTTCATTGTAAAAGAGTCCTGGGTGCTCTGTATAAATAAAGGTTATATATATATATACATACTTGGGTTCTTATATAAAAATCATTCATTACTCTCCATCTCCATTACTTATATGCCTTAGACATACTGGTATTTAAAATCCACACATCCAATGACATAACTACTATTACTGCTATGTCTGTTTTACTTTATGCTTTTACTTCTATGCTGCATTGACAACCCTTGCCTTTTTAGAACAATCCCATTTTACCTAAATTAATAAACAAACTAGCTACATTGCACCTAGTTATTATGCACATTTCAGCATACAACACCTTGACTCAAGTGTTAAGTGTAAATGAACTAATATTAAGGCAGTAGTTAGAATCCTGTGATACAGTAATGGACAATGCCACCGCTCGTGTCTACAATAGATTCTGGGATGTATGAACCATGGGCTGCCTCTCTCTGCCTGAGCAGAACGGTTATAGACTAATGTATTGTTGTTGGTCATTAAGGCTGCTGTTGCAGCCCTAATTGGGCAAATTGGGACTAATTGGCGTACTTAAATGACTTATACAATGTTTCTTAGAGTCTGTCATTACCCCTACCCCACCAAGGCAGAGTAATGACATCTTTCCCAAAGTAATGTTCCCCATTTTTCAAGGGGCTTCCATCGCGCCTTCTCAGCTTTTTTTTTCGCACCTACTCGGGTTTATTCTTCATCTTCTTCTGTTCGTAATAAGTGTTGCACCCTGCTAGCACCCACCCTCCCTCCCCACCCACACACCCACCCCCGCCGGTCTGTCAACCCTCCTCTATAATTGGCTTCCATCGAGCCGGCAGGATTTTCTGTCCTTTGCGGCGAGGGCTCCTGCGGCTTTCTCTTTTCCCTCCTTCTGATCTCGCCCCCGCTGCTGTGACGTGAGCAAGGCTTGGGCCCCCTCGGTCCCCAGAATGGCAGCTGAGCCCCCCCCCCCCCTCCCCCCCCCCCCCCACTGTGGTAACAAAAAGAGTTTCCAATATCCCATGTCTCACAGGTTGAAACAGCTGTGGTGATGACATATCTTAGGGTTTAAGCGACACTGTAAAGCGGATGTGTTCTGCAAAGAAAACGCTGGCACTGTATGGACAGGATTCCGACTTTTGCGACTGTACATTATTAAATGGTTGAGTGACAGACCAGTGGGATGGAATGCTGCACTACATTTCATGTTCCCAGGATGACAATAACTGACTAATCCCTGGCAAACATTTGTCAGCAAATAGCTCTTTGGTTTAAAATATTGACAGTACTTTAAGGACTTTACATTTGAAGTGTTTTCCGAAGTCACTTCGTCCAGGAAATACCAAATACAACCTCAATGTTTGTTGAAGCCCAGTGGTTGATGGATGGCCACTTCATATGCATCACAGGCATGGCTTAAGAAAATGAATCACACTCAATCAATATGTCACGACTGGATCCAATACACCAGTCATATGTCAAGTGCAACTGACCCCCCCCCCCCAAAAAAAAAAAGTTGAATTACAAAGATCCCCTTCACTGCCTCTTATTTTGTCTTGACAACTGGCATATGAATCATGAAGTCAATCAATGCAACCAGTGAAAAGGAAATTATGTTGGCCTTACAAAGGGTTGCAAGAACACCTCATGAAATACAACAAATAACAACAAGAACAGCCATTTTCTTGAAACTGAAAAATAATCACATGTTTAAAGTTCTCAGCGCTCTCAAAGTTCTCAAAAACCAATGCTTTTCTGATACACACGCGCACGCACACACACACACAAATGTGCACGCACGCAAACACACACACACACACACACACACACACACACACACACACACACACACACACACACGCACACACACACACGCACACACACACACGAGCAGGGCTACATAAAGGAGTTATCTAAGATGTTAATAAAATAGTACAATTTGCAAATGCATATTGAAATGACAGAGAAGGCATCCTTGTTACTTCACCCAACTTGCTGTCATTGGCCAACGAGATGTTTTATTTTGATATTAATGTTTGGAATACAAAGCGATACATATAAACTTGAATTGAAACGGCCCATTAAGGTTAACCTACCTTATTTCATTCGGCGGCCTATCGGAGTAGGACTATCCCTTGTCAAGTGCCTCAGGATATTCGCCGGCCGCTCCTAATCCTGCCTACTACCTTGCCCACCACGAGCATCCCGCGACGACCCGAGTGAAGCCCACCGTCATGGCACCCTCTTTTCCTGTGCGTAATGTCGACCTACATGATATCACTACCCGATGCAGATAGGACAAATAAGCTCCATAATTTCCCCTACGCTCCTACCTAATGGCGCGTCGTCGTCGCGTTTGCTGTCATTTCGCGCCTATTTTTAGACGGGGGCCTAAGAACTTAATTGGATTCCCGAGGCTGGTTTGTTGACAGCAGATGGGAGGGCAAACCACCAATCAATCCAACGTTCCCGACTACATCTATAATCTTTTGACGTTTCAATGAGTGACATAAACGTTACTCCACTTTCACTCTGCTGGTCAACCTGCAGAGTGAGTGAATTGATTGCTCGTTATTATCTCAACGCCCAACGTGAGATGCAAAGCAAGGCAAAGGTTAAAAATCTAACTTTTTTATTTTTATGTCCAACAATAACAATGTTTACAATACCTTTGTAATATACTGATTATAGTTAGTAAAAAAATCATGACGATGATGGGTTCGATTATTATTAGATTATTGTTATGGTCATCATTATAATTATCATTGACATCATCACATAGGCCTATGTCTTCTTTACGTGGAGCCTGACCAGTAATCCTTCAGGGAAACACTTTTGTCTCTTTGGCCCTATACTTCAAGGCCAGTCAAATAATAAATAATAAATGCACTATAGTTGTATTTATCTTAGCTGTCTTCGTATGGAAACTAAAGAACGCTACTCCTAACCGATAATATACATTCAAATTGCTATTACCAGCACATAATACGGTCAGTGTTGCGATGTGGACAGCAATGAGACCAACGTGACAATTGGCGTAGAAAAAAACGTTGCAAAATCCATACAACGCCACGGGAACATTGGTGAACACGCGAGAGCTCTTGAACGCCCCTAGCGTTCTCATTGTGCAGCCGAGGAAACATCGCGGGGTTTCGACGACATCGGTATGAAATGGCAGAAACTGCTTGTGTCACGGAAGCACAAAGATTAGGTTACGTGGTACACATGTATTTTGCTGTTATTCAGCTCTCGTAGGACAAGGAATACTTAATATTGTAGGTTGACATTATCAACGAATGAACAAGGACTTGTTTTTTTGGGGGGAAACACTAAGGGCGTACATTGCAACGGGGGAGATCAGCGACTGCGGCTGTACTACTCTACTGGAATTACTTGAGCGTTCTGCCGTAGAGGGGTAAGCTCAATATATGGATTTGTTTCAAACATGTTATTGTCAACTGTGCCGGAATGTTCATGGTCACATATGTTCCAGGCAGGACATACAGAACCATGAGATATGTGTTGTTTAAATGGTTTCCCCCCACCACAGTATGCTACACTGGTTTGGCCTAACTGGCAAAAGAAACCAGAGTGTGGCTACATTGTAAGCAAAGTTGTGTGTGTGTGTGTGTGTGTGTGTGTGTGTGTGTGTGTGTGTGTGTGTGTGTGTGTGTGTGTGTGTGTGTGTGTGTGTGTGTGTGTGTGTGTGTGTGTGTGTGTGTGTGTGTGTGGCTACATAGCACCACAATATGCAACCTTTTAAAGTGTAACCCGGCCCTGTATGTCCGTTCAGATTTGTTTTGAAGTGGTTATGTAATTATTATGTTAAAACCCTGTGGTACTGTCTTGCTTTGGTTAATCGCAACGGTACCCTGTGTGTGTAGTGGCATTTAGGTTGTGTTAGGCAGGTGTCATGCATGTGATGTGAATATCAATACAGTCGCAGCAGGCTAGATTTACCTTTTTCACGTGTAGGTCAACTCAACATTGAGGTCTAAGTGAATAGATGCTGTTTTAGGAATCATATAGACAAAATCTATATTTAAATCAATACGTTTTTATTGGCATATTTTGTTATTGTTGGACTTGGCAATAGCCTGCAAAATGACCTTCATCTAAGGATTTTTTCCATTTCGTTTAATGTGGTGTTTATGTAAATCGTCACTATCGTCACAATATTATGTGATGAACAATTACCAAATCGGTTTCATTGTAACTAGCCTACGTAGCAGTCCATGCATTGCATAACATCATTTCCTTATACCTTCCCTAATAGAACGTGATTTGTTTTTAATATGTCACTGTGTGCATACAAAGTAGCAGACTGTCAAAGTGTGTGTGTGTGTGTGTGTGTGTGTGTGTGTGTGTGCGCTCAGCGTGTGTGCACTACATGTGTGTACATGCAGTTATTATCTCCCCAATCAAGATGTGTTTGGGTGACATTTGGCAGAGTTGCTCCACTGTGGTACTGTGACGTTGTGGTCGACCTATCCTGCAGTGTTGCCGAGCAGTATGCCAGGAGAAATACTAAGGTCACTACAGTTCTCAGTGTGGCTCACTGTAGCAATTCATGGTGCAACACACTTCATGTGATGTATTTCTGGTTGATATTTCAATATACAAACTTAAAAACCACCACATATCGGATGTATTAATTGAGCAGATGCTGTTAACAGTGTATACAGATCATTAATGGGCAGGCCATTTAAGGTATTTTACACAAGGATGCATACAGATGGATGAGAGCATTGGAGTTTCCACCCAGAATGTTTTGATTTGGAGTCCAACAACCTAACCACTATTGGGGAGGTTTAGGTGTTTCATTCTTCGATCAATCTAAACTCTCAAAGGACTGCTCGCTCTACTCAAAATCAGTTGGCCTTCCGTATCCTCAGTATTGTATTTATGAAGACATTTGCCAATAGGATAGGCTTGCTGGTATGTAATGTATTTTATATCTTTGTGCGGCTTATCCAAGTCTAGTTCATACACACAATACTGAAAACAACAATGGTTCAACACTTACAATGGCTAAAAAATAAAGACACACACACACACACACACAGTCTCCCAGCAAACATACCTACTATACTACTGCACCAATTCCACGGTCATGCCTTGTCATGTATTCAGTAGTGTAGGGAGACCTTTTCATAAAGAATGCGGTATAGAATAGCTGTGCATGGCTAATTTGCCTCTGTCCCCTAAAGAATTGAGTTGAGAAGAAGGCCTGAAAAATCACCCCACAAGTTTCTGTCCCAGGTCATCCTCTAGCCCTGGATTATCTAGAGAGAGTAGCACATTCATGTATTATCTTCATATAATAAGTTAAAATAATATACATTTTGGATAAGTTATATACTTTGTAAAGTTACTTAGTATTACTATAACCTAAAACATAAATGACAAATGAAAGTTAAGTAACAAGGGAGTTTGACTATTTGGCTGAGAATCCCTTTTGGCTGAATCCAAGAAGGTCTATTTTTTTTTGTAAGGGTTTATGTCTGTTAGTCATTGTTCAGAATCTCTGTATTGTGTCAGTGTGAGTGTGTGAATGTACGTGTGGCCTTGCCTACCTTTGTGTGACAACTGACTGCTCAACTAGAAACTGTCTTGTGTTTACCATTTGATAGAAGTTTCACTTGAAACTTGTATTTATTTTGCACTGAATTCTTTAGAAAATGAGAACATATTCAATGCTTTTCATTTTTCAAAAATTCAATTCCCACAGGAGTATACAAAAATAGGCTTTATCATGTGGTTATTTTATAAAGACTAAAAAAACATGCAATATCGTAATTGAGATATTAAAGACCTAATATAGGGATAGGAGAATTGTTGTACATTGTGTACCACAATGTACGTGTGTGTGTGTGTGTGTTTCTTTGGTATCTCGCCCTACGTTCAGAAGCGTCTCTACCTGGTGTCTGATCCAGAATAGACCTTGAGTTCTGCAGTGTTGTTGACGTCTGCCTGGCAGCCTTCTCTTGTGCGGTTGGGGATCGTCTTGTTCTGCAGTCTCTCTGTCGACAGAGAGACAACAACACTGGGATCAGAGTCTTTGCTGGAGAGACGGAGATCAGGGAGTAGCAGCAGTAGATGAAGTAGTCAGAGGGGGGATGAGGAGATGGAGGGGGAGGAGATGGGGGGGGGGGGGGGGACAGCCGAAAGCAGAGGGGAGATGAAGGAAGTCTATCTAATGCTAGTGGGGATAGTGTACTAGTAAAGGGTGTTTAACTCCCAGCTGAATGTTCTGGGTGCAAAGCACAATTTCTGCATGCAGCCTACATGTAAGGCAACATGACCTAGCCTTGACCTACCAGCTCGTTAATGACATTTATTTAAGGTATCTAACATTTTCCTTAAAAACTCCCAAGTTGTTTTAGATAAAAGCCTGCTGTTAAATGAGTAGAAGAAGGATGTGAGGGATAGGCAGGTCTACAAAAGAACAGGAAGAAAGAGATGGCCCCAGTGAAATGGAAGCAGAAAGGCGAGCTTGGTTATAGTGCACATGAGCCTGGAGACAAAAAAGAGAGAAGAGGAGGATGAGAGAGAAGGCGGGGAAGAGAGAGTGGAGGAGAGTGGACACACAGTGAATGTCACGGTCCGTGGAATACTCGGCTGCCGTCACGTCAACAAACCTTCTCAGCTCACTGTTCCAAATTTGACTAATGATTTGTTTTAAGAAGAGCTCCCCATCAGATCCACTTATCTCTCGCTCTTGCTCTCTCAATTTATCTCACTTGCGCTCTCTCTCTCTGTCTCTTTCTTTCTTTCTTTCTTTCTTTCTTTCTTTCTTTCTTTCTTTCTCTCCATCTCTATAATTTCCCAGCTCTGTCTCCACTTGTGCTCTCTCTATAGCCGATAGCATGGCAGTGCTTGGAGTCCAAGCATAATTTAACACATCTGGGCTCTGTTATTGGATAAAAGTTTTTCATCAACCCATTTACCATTGAATCCTCCAGCTAGCACCTTCTTAGTGCTGCCTGGCATTGGACCAGCCTATTCGTCCTGCTCACATGGAGCCAAGGAGCTGGTGGAGAAATACACACTGTCAAAAGAACACTGTGTGTCACAACAACAGGACTGTCTTAACAGGTTTCTTCCATCATCGAGACAGGATGACTGTAAAAAAATTGCGCAAACATACTGTACATGGAACAACCAAGGATAAATCTGTCAGTGCCCCGGCCTGTTGAGGAATAGATCATGGGAGAAATATGTACATCAAGTATGGGCTTCAGAGAGGAAACCTCGTACACAGAGAGGAATTTATTAAAGACAAGATGGTGGGGAGCTTTGGTGGCACACTCTTACTATATAGTCATCTGAGACCTTTTATTCAATGTGACTAGCAGTCAGTGTGTTCTAGATACTTGTTGTTAATGAGCAAGTAGGGGTTGGACATCTTGCAGAAGTTTCCCAACAGACAAAGTGGGGTTTGAACCCAGCACCCAGAAAAGTTAGTAACTAGCTAGACACGCTCTTATCACAATGTAAGCAGTGTTTTTCAATTGTCTGACCTTGTGGGTTATTCAGGCCCCATCCACACAGAGCCGATTTTTTGGTGAAACCGCATAAGTCTTATAAGTCTGCGTTTGGGCCGACCGTCAGATCCGGTGCCCGAAAATGCACTTTTTTTTGTGGAGAACCAGCGCCACACAATGGCCTTGAATACTACAGCATTTCTACAGCTCGATGCGTTTTCGCAACGAGTACGTCTTTACGGGGATATTCCTGAAACGCATCAAAGGAAAACGGATCGTTTTTTCCTGTGGGCCTCAGTCTCGGGGCCTCAGTCTCAACAACATGACATGGCCGTCAGCTCATGTGGAGCAAATCTAGCATTAGGTGACGTAAATTCACACCTGAACAGCTCATGAATTTTTCTGACTTGGGTCTTTTCTACTCAGACAGCCATTTAAGCTTGTTGCTTAAAGTGTTCTTTTTGGGAGAAACTTCTGATCCATGTTTGTGTGACCAGGTGCTTGAGATTTTGAGGGGATTAAATGTGATTTAACTCTGGAAATCAGAATTGTTTTCCCATTGCCTCCACAGACAAAAATCCTACCACTCTGTTGAAATTGATCTGTTTTTCATACTTGCCTAGCACTTAGCTCTACCCGTTGCTGGGTTATTATTTAGTCATTGTTTGTTTCTCGCTGTTGTTGACCACTATTTTGTTGAAAAATCCCAATGAAAACAGATGTTTCTACCAATAACGATATGTCGATAGGGGAACTGATTTTAACCATATGATTAGGCTAACAACTTGACATTTTCATTCAAGTCATTTAAAATATGTAGACAGTATAAGATAAGAAGATGCATTGCTCTTTTTTCTTCATTCCCTCGATGTCTTAAAAAAAGATGCGTATTTAAATTAATATAAGGAAAACACTCCTAGTAAACTGTACTCACTGTAACCACCACGTTTTGTCTCATTTCCTCTGCAGGTGAGCACGACTTGGATGCCTAAAACGTGACGATTTCCCCCCCCCCTCCCAAGTCTTCATCATGAATCGCAATAAGCGCGAAAAGGAGTTCTACAGTTTAGATGTCGGGGATTCTACGTTTACCGTGTTGAAGCGCTATCAGAACCTCAGGCCCATTGGCTCCGGTGCACAGGGAATCGTCTGGTAAGGCACAGAAGATATTTCCATTTTACATTCAACTTGTTAGTCTTGTTTGTTTCATATGGCTGTGGGCTACAACAATGTAGTTATTTAATTAAAGGTAGATTCCATTCCAGTTAAAGGTAGATCTTCTCCCAATTTGTGTTCATGTTCTGCTTTGGAACACAAACTCCTTAGAAAGCAAACTCTGATGTTACATACAAACGTCTTGTAACACAGGAGAACTATGATACAAGTGTAAATTGTGGGTGAGAGATGGGGATGTCAGAGATGGTTTAGAAATGTAACTTCTGAACTTCAAAACAATACGTGAATGTATTCCAACCGTACAGTATTATATTGTGTTATCATAATTAGGGATGTCACGATACCAAATATTTAGAAGTCGGTACCAATACCAGTGAAAATCCACGATTCTCGATACCATTTCGATACCACGGCAAAAAACAAAAATAAAACAATAAATCCCATGTACTAATACTGATAGTTGTCTTGAGAATTAAACAAGGACTCACGGGACCACGACTGCAACAGTCTGGCCATGAGTCTTCCAACCATCCCATGTGTCACGTCAGACGTGTGGTGTTCTGATTGATCGAGTCTTTGTTAGTTTTAACCAACACATACTGCATCGATCAGCTAGACGCTGCATTGCCTGTGGCTTTTGTAAATAGGCAGGAAGCGCTGACGCACGTCTCACTGGCGGGGGAGTAGTTGGGATTGGCTTGACCTTTTGACCGGGGGGGGTGGAAAGCTGTGATTGTTAAGATGCGGTGAGCGATGCCTTTCGTCACTGACTCCGTCTATCGGCATGTGCTGTCCATGCTTGCTTTTGGATCGCTTGAAGGATGTACATGTGAATCGCCATGCTGAACATAGTGCTGAATAAATGAAGATGGAGTGATTCATGTAGATTTCTGCACTCAGTGGCAGGTGTCGGGTGTATTGAGGAATTGTTATCGTTGTGTGTGTGTGTGTTGCATTAGCGCGCATCCTTAGCTCAAGTATACCAGTTAGATTTTTTTTTTCTTTTCATGACAAGTAATGAGCTGACTTCTGACTCAGAGCCATCCAGCTGACTCCCCATCCTTTTTATTTTTAGCACGATGTGTTTTCTAGCACCTCCTGTTTATCCTCTCATGCTGCCTTTTGACTAACAATTTGCAGAATATTGCAAAGCTGAAAAGCTTGCAAGTTTACAGCCAGCCAGTCCATCTGAGATTTACTTTGACACCTTATATGCTGCATTAATGCTGTCTTTCCATATTCCTTTGATGACTTTGCATGTCTTGAATACTTGTAATGGGTGATCTTGTGTTTTCTGTCCTCTCACAATGTTGTCAAGGCAAAATGCTACAATTATATAAAAAGAACCACCTTGTAATTGCACTACTGCAGTTCGTCCTGTAATAGAAGCTAGTCACAACAATCGACTTTCCCCAAACACTTTCTTCTGGGGAAGGTAGTGATAGTCCAAACACCTGTGATCCCTTCCAGACAACCTAGACCAGGGGCCTCTTTCCTAATTCAGCCCTAATACGTTACGTAATATTCGCTATCTCAGACAATCTCCTCACATTTAATTCAAATTACTCATATTAAACAGTCCGCCATTTAATACTTTAACCGATCAGAGTGCTGGAATTTAAATTACCCTTGGTTAATCGGTATTAAACATAATTGTGGGATACAAAAAACGGCACACAATGTTTTTTGTGTCCATCTATGGCAGTGTTTACACTGCATGCATGGAGAACTATTGTGAAATGCAGAGAGCAGGATAGTGTTCAAACTTCTGCTAGAAGATAAAAATGCATGATGGAACTGTCAGTGGCATTTGCTTGTGAATGGCTTTAGATTAACTGTATAAAAAAAAACAGAAGCAACAGTATTTCGAAACCCAGCAATGGGATGGCTACAAATTGCAGCTTGAAAACTGTATTTGCACCAGCATGAATGCCAACAAATGTGTCTCTCACGCTCGCGTCTTATCTCTTATGTTATTTTGTTACACCATTGTATGAGACCCTTTCTGTTGGAATGCACCAGAACCCTACTGGAATGAGTTATCACCTCTCTGCGTCCGCAGACATTAGCATTGTGCACATCAACATAGTGCATCTCATCAACACCTCAGCATCGCTGCTAGAAAGAACAGTGTGTGGACCTTTCTAATTAATATGGACAAGACTGTTGGACTCTGGTGCCCATTTGTGAATTTCATTTAACCAGAGCCGAGGCACCTACAATGAACTCTGGCCTGATACACAAACAAAGACACAAACACATACACGTGTGGGGAGCTGTATGCCAATATCCTCTCTGTGATGACTAATGTCACACACATTAGAAACAGACAGTCAGGGTTATTGACCACATGCAGGTTAACCTGACACAGGGGTTAGTCTGAGTGATGGCACCAATTGATAAAGGTTGCCCGGAACTCAATGATAAACGCCAGGAGTCAAGGTGAAATTAATGAAGCAAAGCAGGGAGGACAGCGGCAGGTCTGCAGACAGATATCCTGTGGCTTTTTCCAGCCAGGGATTGAAAATCTCACTAAAGGCTCACTAAATATATCCCCGCTTGGAGAACATTTGATTGTGGTTGCCTTAAACCTATATGAATTTGAATTCAGACCATTGGTCCATTGTCATGGTATCATGAGATTCAATACTATTCCTAGCTCACAATAATGTAAAACAACAAATATCCCATTCCCAAACCAAATCCTACATACAGAACATCTGAGGACATAAGGAATGTTCTATCTGTGTTCACGTGGGCTTCCTCCAACACTACATGCATGTTACTTGTTACATGTTACTATCAACGGCTGGCTCCACCATGGCCCTCCACCATGGCCCTCCACCATGGCACTGGTGGCAGTACACCTTGGGTTTGTCCCCTGGCAAGGTCTCTGTGGCCACTCTGCTCCCACACATTTTGTTGTTGTTCATTGTACAATGAAAAATAAAGTTGAACCTAGATTGATAAGAAAGCCACCTAGAAACTAGATGGCTTTCTTATCAATCTAGGTTCTAGGACCTTCCTCAAGGAAGTCGACCAAGGTCCAGACCTCTGAATCCACACATTCCACCAATGTTGACTGATTCCAGTCTGGCATCATGAAATAAAACAAAGGTTACTCATGGACAAAGTGATTTATCCAATGAGCACCACAGGGGGGGTTAACGATTAGCCAATCAGCACCAGGGGCAGGATATATGGCGTTGTCAAGCTGTGCTCCGGAACCAAAGAGGAGTGATAACAACAATGGCAAATGCTATGGAGGTTCTAAATCGATTAAAATGTCTTCTCAATATCACCTAACGTCTAGTTTGGTTTGTTTGTTTTTACTTAGCCAGGATGCCAGCATGGCTATGCAGACTTAAAATGACGTTAGCTTCAGGCGATTAAGTGATCTGAGGGCATGTCAGACTGAAGATGACAATTCTGTCTGCTGTCAGGCTACATGGAGTGAGCTTCAAAACAAGATGGGACTTAGGTTACCTGATACACTGTCAGAATACAAGTCAATGGTCAAAGCTGGGAGTGAAACTGATGCATGACTATGGAACTTTCTGGCCTTGTAGGTCAACCGTCTTCCTATCTTCTTGTGCATATTAATGTTTACATGGTGTTGTTTGTTCGATTGTATTTTATTGTACGCTGTCATGGCTAGGTCTTTCTTGTAAAATACATGTTAAATCTCATTGAGACCAACCTGGTAAAATAAAGATACAGCAAACAAATAAATAACAAATGAAAAAAATCTTCTTTGAGCAGAAGGTTATCTTCAAGGTAGAATATCTTGGTTGACCTATTGTGAAGTCAAGCAAGACACCTTGGAGCCATGCCATTTGAAGTCATTAAACCATCCTTCTTCCTCTCTTCAGTTCTGCATACGACCACAACCTTGAGAGGAATGTGGCCATTAAGAAGCTGAGCCGGCCCTTTCAGAACCAGACCCATGCCAAGCGGGCCTACAGAGAACTGGTGCTCATGAAATGTGTCAATCACAAGAACGTAAGTCACATTCACTATGGAAAATATAAAGTACCAGGGATGTAGATCTGTCTCTGTTTCTCTCTCTCTCACACATTTATTTGCATTGATAGGTTTAACACGTGTATAATTATAACTTTGTTATTGTCGCACCTTTCAGTGCAAGCCACACGTATCGCATCAATTAATTTATTTTTTAAGGAATTCAAAGAGATGGATACGTAAAATACATATTTATTGAAAAAATGTGTGTATCTCTATGTATTGCTATTACTACTTCATGTTGTTTTTGTATTGTCATTGTGTTCGATCCTATCATATTACGATGTGTCTCTCTCTCTCGTGAATGGATTGCTGCTCGCACTGCAACTAATGTGGAACACAGCAAAACCGGTCTTCAGATGTCAGTTTTAAGTGCTTTATTTAATTCTGCTATGCCCGCAGAATAACTGATCCCTTTGTTTTGTTTTTCGGGCAGATTATCGGCTTATTAAATGTGTTCACACCACAAAAGACGCAGGAGGAATTCCAAGATGTGTGAGTATTTGTTTTATGGTGCGGTTTCCCATGGTTGGTGAGTGTTCATGCATATACGTGTGATTGCAAGTGTGAGATGCTGTCTCTGTAATCTGATCGTATTAAGATCTCTAGCCAGGGCATGACCACACCAGATTATCCAGATGAACCAGGGAAATGAAGAACAATCTTTAGATCGGCTGCTAAGTTTATTTGCATAGAGAAGGGCCCGCTTGCATCCCTCGCAATGGAATCAGTGAAATCAGTGAACGATTCATTTATTGATCAGATCGGGTGACTTTTATGCAGTCAGATTCTGCGTAAGGGCTACACTTCAGGAATGAACGCAATTGTAAATAAGATCAAGAACAAAGTCTTCCATTTCAATATGAACAACCGAAGATAAAAGGGCGTCTATCTGCCTTTATTTTTATTTTTTAATTAACTATATATTAATATACTGTATCTGTCCCTTCGTGTAATGCTGTCCCTCTATTTTTATGTTATAGCGTTTAAGACCCACTTCAGCCTAGTCCGTCAGTGGAGTCTGCCACAGCAGCATTTTCCTGCACACACACGTATGAATGCATGAGCATGTGACGAATATAGCCTTTGTGCAGCGGTGCGTGTGTGTGTGTATGTGGGTGTGTGTTAATGTGTGTGTGTGTGTGTGTGTGTGTGTGTGTGTGTGTGTGTGTGTGTGTGTGTGTGTGTGTGTGTGTGTGTGTGTGTGTGTGTGTGTGTGTGTGTGTGTGTGTGTGGGGACTGCAGGTACCTGGTGATGGAGCTGATGGACGCCAACCTGTGCCAGGTGATCCAGATGGAGCTGGACCACGAGAGGCTTTCCTACCTGCTCTACCAGATGCTGTGCGGCATCAAGCACCTGCACGCCGCCGGCATCATACACCGCGTGAGTTAGGGTGACTCACTCACCTTTAACATGAGCACACACACACACACACACAGACACACACAGACACTACCACACACGCATTACCACACACACATTACCATACATGCACATACCCACGTACTCACTAACACACACGCACAGATACACACATGCATCACCACACACACGTTACCATGCGCGCACATGCACTCACTAACACACACAGATATGAACACACACTAGATATGCGCACAGGCACAGAGATCAACACCCACACACGTCCACATATTCACTGACGTACATACAGACGAACGCTGACACATACAGATTTGCATTCATTAGTGTCGCCATGTTGCCCAGCCTCCGAGTTTATGAAAATACATTTACATGCATGGGTGTCCTAAAATACATGCTGAGTTAAGAACAGGCCATGTATTTATGCATATATGACCTCATATATTACTCACACACACACACACACACACACACACACACACACACACACACACACACACACACACACACACACACACACACACACACACACACACACACACACACACACTCCCCGCCTGTCAGTGAGTGACTATGTGAGACGGATGAGTAGCTTAGTGTAGCGCTATCTCCCCTTGTTCTCCCAAGCAGAAGCAATGAGCCCCATAGGCAACAAGCTATGTAGCATCCCTAGTGTCCACTCGAAACAACCTCCTCCGTCCAAAAACGGAAAGGATTATGCCAAAAAACTTAACATTAATAAACTAAAACGGAGCCATTTCATGTCATGATTTAATTAGTTTGTGTTTTGAGCCCATTCAAATCAGGCTTATTGTTTACGTTTATTATATCCTCACTATTACTCACAGCTCAGTCTCAAAGGGCTCCACATCATGTGAAGCCCTTCACACCGAGCCCTCCACAAAGGCCCGTGTTTCCTTCCCTGTGCAGCATTAAGAAGGCCCTCTCCAGCCTGCTTCTCTTTGAGTGCGCCAATTAAACATCAACTGTCGGGGCCAATGAGCCGTGTGATTTGGTGGTCATCAAACACAGAGAGCCTGCCACTCGCTATGGCTGTTCCACGGAGCCGTTCCACTGTTAGAACCCAAACAGGCCTTCTCAAAGGCCCACGTGCGATTACCACACGCTGGTAATGTTAATTAAGGTGATGGGAGTCGTATCCGAAAGAGCCAGTTTAATATAGCACATGCACATCCTGAGATTGCATGTGTTAGGGTCTGTTACTGAGCAGGTGCCTCTGCCTCTGCCAGAGGGTTATACTAGGAAGTCTGGTTAGTAAAAATGTGGATTGATGGAAAATAATGATGCCCCCAAGTTCCCTCGACAGTTTGACTGGAACAAAATAGTATCGGCTGCTTATGCTTCAACCTCATTACAAAATCACGTTCATAAATCAGTGAGATAAAGGTTAATATAATCGAATAGGTTAAAGATCCCATGGCATGCTACTTTATGAATGCTTTTATATAGCTGTTAGTGGGCCCCTAATATAGTACTTGAAGACGTTCAAGAAATTCAGCCTTGGTGCAGAATTACAGCCACTACAAGCCAGTCCCACAATGAGCTTTCCACAAACGTGCCATTTTTTAGAGGTGGGTCAAAGTGGAGGGTGGGGGTGTGGCCCTGAGCAGCTTGTGGCCACGGTACCATGCGCTAGTGTTTACAGTGGATGTATCGCAATGGTGAGGCACACACAGCTTTTGGCTGTGTTCTGTAAATATTCTAGAACACTCCGGGTGCTCCGGCGAGAGTCCTGGAGCTCTATATCTAAATAATATCATATTCTACATAGATATTTCTATCATATAATATATATTATCACAGCCAAAATCTGTGTGCACCTCCAGACGATATTATGAATCTCAAACGACTGTGTCGGGTTCTCCGACGTCTCTGGTTCTTCCACTTCCACATCAATCTGAAGTAGACAGCAGGCAGCCAGGCTCCGGCGGGAGACAATCGCGGGCAACAATCCCTTTCTCCTCCGTGTCACGGTTCATGTACTTCAGGGAGTCAAAGCCAAAGTTCCTTTCAAAGTTCCAAATTCTTTCTCAACCATGGCTGAGATAACCCCCACTACGAGTCTCGTTGTGGAAATACCAGAGACGTCAGAGAACCCGACGCATTCTAGTCTTTTCACCAAATGCAAGCTTGCCTTATTGTTTTGCGTGTTATACGCCATAACACCAACAGCAGAACAGTTATAACAAAGAAGTGTACTTGCGTTACAGTGTGTGTATTCACACAAACACATGCATGAGGCACTCGCACGGTCGTAGCTCATTGTCTCATTGGTGGACCAAATTCTCTGGGCGGGCAAAGCAGAGAAAGGGGAGTTAACATGTCCCTGACGACATATGGGGAAAATTGGGCGCGTCTGAGCTTTGTTTTTTCAAAGGCAGAGCAGGATATCTAGTGCTCGTTTTTCACCTAACGCCATTTCTAGCTACTGGGGGACCATAGGCAGGCTAGGGGAACTCATATTAATGTTCATGCTATGTAAATCTTCATACCATGAGGCCTTTAAAGTTTGATCGAACATGCCATATTGGATGGACACGGACTCCATTTGAGTCAAGCCGGCGTTCTCACCCCACCCTGTTGATCCCACTAGGACCTGAAACCCAGTAACATCGTGGTGAAGTCCGACTGCACGCTGAAGATCCTGGACTTCGGCCTGGCCCGGACTGCCGCCACGGGTCTGCTGATGACCCCCTACGTGGTCACACGCTACTACCGCGCCCCCGAGGTCATCCTGGGCATGGGCTACCAGGCCAACGGTAAGTGAGGGGAGTGGTCGGGGTTGGTTGGTTGATTGACGGAGGCATAGATCAATGAGGAGTTACTTTGTTGCTGCCTGGCCTGCTGCTGCATCCCCGCCTCTACAGGGTTGGGCTTTACTACTGACTTACTTTTACTCACTCACTCACTCACTCACTCACTCACTCACTCACTCACTCACTAACTGTTGGCGGCTACTTCACCTGTAAAGGTCAGACACAGAGGGGAGGGGATGTTTGCTCATTGGCAGGCAGTGGATCATGGGAGACTTCCTGATTAGGGATCCCAGTGCCCTGCATCTGTGGCTGTTGTTTGATGTTTTATTGAAGAAGGCTGCATGTTGCGTCTTGTGCTTGTTGAAGACTGACTACTCACACACACACACACATAAACACACACACACGTTTTGTCATGTCTGCACGCTTCAGTTGGCACCACTGAATCCGCCTCCAAACGGATGCCTCAGAAAGGAATGAGCGATTGCTTTTTATTAACCCCCTCTTGTCATTTCTAGAACTTCACCTGTAAACACCTGATCCATCAAAACAATGCTTTTACTTTAGCTATCACCCCTAAAACCCCAGAGAAGTGGAATCTCCTGGCAAGAATCGTCTGCGCCCACTTCTCGGTCCTTTCAAAACACTGACCTATATTTTCCTGCTGACTTGTTGCTTTTAATCATCTTCTTTATGTTGCTTATTCTACTCTTCTTCCTCCCTCCCATTCTCCTCCTCCTCCTCCTCCCCTTCTATGCTGCGTGTATGTAGTGGATATTTGGGCTGTGGGCTGTATTTTGGCAGAAATGGTTCGCCACAAAATCCTTTTCCCAGGAAGGGATTGTATCCTTGAGCTGCTTGCAGCAGCGTCTGGTGTCTCTGAGTTAAGCGAATGCGGCAGGCAGCGAGAAACAGACGTTAACAACTCGATCCCCACTTCTGTATTGTTTGTTCTAATCCCGTTGTGTTTTGTCCGACGCTGTGAGCGATCGTGTGTCCCTGAGCAACTATGGGAATTCTATTTCGTGCAAATGCTTGGCACGACCACACACACACACACACACACACACACACACACACACACACACACACACACACACACACACACACACACACACACACACACACACACACACACACACGCGCACATACACACACACACTGTGGGTTGATATCACCGGGGAAAAATGGGAAATAGAATTAAAAATTATTTGCTCTTTCAAAACCACCAAAGGAATTGTGGGAAACACCCTCCTTGTATGATCAGAAAACATACTCATGTGTATCTAAGATAAACCATCAAGAAATAGCTTGGTTGTAATGACCTGCTATATTAAGGATGTGATCATGTGCTATTCATTAACCCGCTGATGGCAGCTATAGAACAATTACACTTTTAAGTAACATTAGGTTACATAAGTAACTCAATTTAGATTAACAGATTCATAAATTCATAAATTCACCAATGGTCTTCCCAAACTATACATGAATTGCAGTGAGATTACAAAGGGTGCTCTCATATTTATAATCGTATCATTTTATTTTTTACAGGCCTTGAAAGTCAGTGTCTCATAGCTGCTGTAAGCTAACAATATATAATGTTAATGTGAATTTGAGGTGAAGATAATTAGCATGGCGTCTTGTGGGACACTGGCTCGGGTTTGGTACTGTCGATCACTGCATGGATTCCATTTTGTTCCAATTTTGTACTTCACAAACACAAAAACCCAAGGATATTATTTAATTTCTCTTTTGATTTGTCATGTCTTTTTTCCCCTTTTGTTGTGTTTGTTATCGTGTCCTGCATGCTAATTTGGTGGTTTGTCAATTCATTTTTCAGTTGATGTCTGGTCTATTGGCTGCATCATGGCTGAAATGGTCCGGGGTAGTGTGTTGTTTCCAGGTACTGATCGTATCCTTAAAGCTGGACCTCCGTCCACAATCCCGAACAAATGCCCATGTCTCTCCTCTCCAGCCCTCATGCCCTGCTCACAACCTTAGGCACCGCCGGGGCTGTTGTTCTTTCTGAACCAGGACTGTTATTGAGTTAGGAAACAGTTGCAAACCTAATTGGTATGCATGCTTTGTCCTGAATAAAATGGACTCTTACAACAGTACCTTTTCTTTGGATTGGAGATAGATGTTTTTTACTGATTCCATATTCAAAGTAATACAAGCAGGATTTGCACATTAACAGGGTGTTAAGGGAACTTTAAGAGTATGTATTGGTAAATGTCTGCAATACCAATGAAATCAAATAGTAAATATGAATTTGGTACGAGTTATGTAAGTCTTAAATAGCTGCCGTGCATGGGAGAAGTGAGATAATTCCCATAAACCATCCAATCCTATAATTCCTTGTAATGTTTGTAATCTTCCAGCGTCTCCTCCCTTTCAAAAATGTTTGCTTATTCCTTACCGCAAACAACTTATTCTTTCCATCACGTATGTAGTTCACGTTCCGCTAGAAGTGAGTCACAGTAATGTAGTCTAGGGGATTGAGGCTGGATCTGTAGTACACGTTGTGACCAAGCCTTGTTTTGTCTAGTAATCCATATTTGTTAAACCTCTGTGAGTGATTTGTGTATTTGGTTAGAAAATACAGATTTTCAGCATCTGACATCTCTGTCTGTCCTCGCTCTTCATCTAAGTCCTTGCCATACTTCAGTTTGTGACTGTGATTGTGTATATGGTTAGAAAAGGCGATATTCAGCATCTGAAGTCTGTCTGTCCTGACCCTTCATCTCAGTGTTAGCCAAACTTCGGTATGTTCGAAATCCAGTTTGCCTTTGAACCAGATTTAACCTCACAGATTTCTTCCTGTCCATGAAGACAACATTGAAATCTGGTTGACCAACTTTAACTAATGTGAAGTTTGCAATTTACTAGGATTCAGGCACAAAGACCAAAGTAGTAAAACAAAATACAAGACTTTAACTCTTGACAGTTCAACATTTCAAGCTGGTCTCTCGCAATCTCTCTCCCCAAGCTCCCCCGACACTAGCCCTCCCCTCCCCTTCCCCAAGGCCCAGCCTTTCTATAATTTTTCTTAACGCCGTGAACCCAAGACATCGACCAATGGAACAAGGTGATCGAGCAGCTGGGCACGCCCTCGCAGGAGTTCCTCATGAAGCTCAACCAATCGGTGAGGACGTACGTGGAGAACCGGCCCCGCTATGCCGGCTACAGCTTCGAGAAGCTCTTCCCTGACGTGCTGTTCCCTGCCGACTCGGAGCACAACAAGCTAAAAGGTGACGGAAGGTTCTCCGCCTCCTCTCCTTGGGGCTGTGGAGTGGGTTATGGAAGGTTTTAACCATTGCTCATCTATAGTGTTATTGTCATCTGAAATGGGGCTGATGTTATGTATGATGTTATTTATGTATGTTATGTTGTTTAGAATGTTGGAACAAACTACAACTGCTAAATCTAAATACATACAGAAGGATGAATTATGAATGTAAATGGGGAGAGTTCTAAGAGGAGAGAGAAATTGAAGCGTTAAAACCAAACAAGGCTTGAGAAAGAGATCGGGACGGTTGGAAACTTCCAAGTGGAAATAAAACAAATCCAGGTGCTGTAATGGAGAGCTAGAGGCATATTTCAGCGGTAAACACACACACACACACACACACACACACACACACACACACACACACACACACACACACACACACACACACACACACACAAATGATCCTCACAACATTTCCTTCATAACATTTCCACCTTGTTCCTGTTATTTTTTTCCCCCTGCGGGTGGGCGGAACATCGCAGCGAGCCAGGCCCGCGACCTGTTGTCCAAGATGCTGGTGATCGACGCGTCCAAGCGGATCTCGGTGGACGAGGCGCTCCAGCACGCCTACATCAACGTGTGGTACGACCCCATCGAGGTGGAGGCGGTAAGCAACGCGTGTGTGTGTGTGTGTGTTCTAGCTCTTTCCTGTGCTAATTGCAAAAACCTCTTCCCTTCTGTGAGGTGTTGAGCAAGCTTTCTGTGTCAGAGATGTGACTGTCGACGACACGCCTTGTCTTCATTACTCTGGCACTCAGAGGTGCAGACAGGCGGATCTGAACCCGTGTCTCATAACCGCCGGAGACCGACATAAAGTAAACGTTGGAGGATCTCACAACAACAAGAAATGTACCCAACCTTGGGGTAAATGGAAGGAAAATTTGAGGATTTTTTTAAAATTAGTATTTTATTAATGTTCCGGCCGAGCAGGAACATTATTTCAATATGTTTCTCTACTGTAGGTTAGTGGAAATGGTGGCGATAGATTCTGGAGTTCCTTGCATTATTACCGCCTTCAACGAGGGAGAAAATGCAATACATCATTTTGGAGACTTTTAAGGGTCTATTTTGGGTGGAGGAGCATAGGCCTGAGCGCAGGTGGCCCAATGAATTGCATGTCGGATCGCATTAGCTAATCTCGAAAGGTCAGTATTAATGTGTGTAAAAAAAAAAAAAAAAAAAAAGATGACCAAAAATCTAAAAACATAAATACATTTGATTTTGTGTGCTCGTTGCAAATGGCAAAATAACTACGTAGCAACTTTTAAATATACTCTAGGTCCCACAGAATTGCAATGAATAATCCAAATCACAATATCAGTGAGATTGTAATTATCAATTTTGACATAATCAATTGTGATTGCCTTGTTGTGCGTTTGATCTTGGTCTTGGAATCGATGAGTGGATGATAAGCTGCTGTTTAGGGTCTTCACTGTAGCTCTGGCTATGAGACTCCAAATCTGGTTGGCTCTCCCACTTGGTTGTGTGACCATCTTCCTATAAGTCACAGAGATGTCAACCTCCTGCCTTTCTGTCTGTCTGTCTGTCTGTCTCACAGCCTCCACCCCTCATCACGGACAAACAGCTGGACGAGAGGGAGCACACGGTGGAGGAGTGGAAAGGTAGGAGGACGTCTCTCTCTGCTTTTGCTGGTGACGAGCTGTGAAAGCAAGCAGTGTTGAAATGCGTCACATTTGATTGGTTCCATTTCTCGTCCTCTGTTCATTAATGACCTGATGTTGTTTGGTCTTCCTTTTGTTATTTTCCGTTGGGTAACGAGCTCCCTTTCCTCTGTGTGTGTGTGTGTGTGTGTGTGTGTGTGTGTGTGTGTGTGTGTGTGTGTGTGTGTGTGTGTGTGTGTGTGTGTGTGTGTGTGTGTGTGTGTGTGTGTGTGTGTGTGTGTGTGTGTGTGTGTGTTACAGAGTTGATATACAAAGAAGTCGACTGGGAGGAGAGGACAAAGAATGGGGTGATCAGGGGACAGCCCGCTTCTCAAGGTTAGTGGACTGAATTATCACCATTCAGACATTTTTATCAGACATTTCACGTCATCGCCCAGCCGGCAGGGTCTGCACTCCTGCTCATGGATCCCAAAGATAGCGTGCATTCTATAAAAAGGTTTTACTAAAGGTCGTAAAGGTTTTACAAAAAACTGAGCAGGTGCAAGGGTTCATAGCCAATCATAAACGACCATTATTTAAAAGAGTTTTTAGCTCAAAGTAGCAGACCCCTCGTATTCTTCAGTGTTTTGACACCTAAACAACTTCATGTATTTTAGTTAAAAATAGCAACTAACAACAACTAACTAACAAATAACATGGGGAATCAGACCCAGAACCTCTTTACCTTTCTGACCGCCGACCGTTGCCTCTGTATCTCATAGCACAGGTGCAGCAGTGAGCCATACCCCCCAGCACCAGCACCACCAACCCCCGTCCGCCTCCGCTGCAGGTGTCTCCGACCCCACCCTCTCCGCCCCCGCCCCCACCGGCAGCAGCCTGGAGCCCGCCGCAGCTACAACCATCGCCTAGTGCTGGCCCGGGCGCTACCGGCCCGCCGGGCTGCTGCAGATGACTATCAACTACAACAACAACAGAACTCAACGGCAACAAACACGACTTCCTAGTTATTTTCTTTCCGGTGTGAGGTGATAGGCTCCACCCCATCCCCCACCCACCTGAAGCGGTCCCCAAGTCTACAAGCCCGACACTGGCCCCTCCCAAAGCTCCGCCTCCCCCTCTCTCATTCGTCTGTTGTTCAGGCTTTCGTAGTGTAGCATCGAGGTCAGTTTATCTGTGGCCATTTTGGTTCCTTTCGGTTATTTCTTCTTGTCTTCTTTTTTTTTATTTTTATTAAGGACATTTTCTTTTCTTTTTTACAATTTATAGTTTCTTCTTCTTTTGGAAATTCTGTTGAACTTGAGTCCGGGCTTTAATTTATTGTGGCATCCTGTTTCGACGTTTTGAATCCTACGATGCAAACTTTTTATGATTTTTTTTTTTTTGGGTTCATGGACGGTGAGAAAAAAACAAGAAATATATTGAAAAACCTCTTCCTGTGATCTGTTTTTTTATTTTAGTTGTTTTTGTAAATGTTTCAGTTGGTGTTTAGGCTACTACTATTACGTCACGCCATATACATGTCGATTGAGTTTGTACAGAGCAATGGTCAATTTATTTTCTGCTTCAAAATATGATATGTTTGCGGTGAGCCATTTGAATATACTTCAACAAAAGTTTGATGTTAATACTTCCCTACAACACTTTACCGTATTTTGTATCAAGGAGCTGATCATTTTTAGAAACCATACTTCGTTCAGTTCAATTCTTTTCCCTTTTTTAAGATTTGTTTGTATAAAGATAATAAGTGTCTCCTTGTGAGTCACCACTACTACTACTACTACGTTCTTTACCTGTTAACACTTTTTCTTTTGGAAACAATATTTTTCTTTTTTTTTTATGTTAAGTTTAATCTTGACAGCTGCTGGCGATCTCAAAATGCTGTTTGATTTCCCGCTCTTTCCACCATTCTACCCCTGCTGTGTGAGATGTAAGAATTGTACTATTTATTTTTTATTGTTTTTCCTTATTAAGCTATGTAATGACACAGTGAGGTCCATGGACTAAGGGGAAGTGGAGCTTTTAAGCATTTCTTGAGCTGAATTTTTATTTTTTATTTTCTATTTTGTATGTTTTATTCGCAGTGAGCGGTGTAGTATTGTACTGACGGTCGATCTTCCCTTCAGATAGCCCAGAGAATAGCTTTACACTTAAATCCCCCACCACTGCTCGAGAGGTTTGCTTTAAACGGTTATGTCACATTGACGGCAAAATACTGGGGGAATGTATTGACATAGACTATGGGAGCTTTGCGGATATGAAAAGGTTGCGAGTGCTGTGAGCTTTGACATGTCAGTTGGGGTGTACAGAGAATGTATCAGTAAGTACCGAGGTGTGATGTCAAGAAGGTTTGTTGAAGGTGTTGGATCTGTAGTGTTTATTGAGGGATGTGTATCGTACGACCAAGAGGGAACTGTGTAAGTATGATTTAGATTAGTTTTGCTTCCTAATACAAGATCCTTTTATTAGTAACGTAACGGGGTGTATCGGGATGTATCTTTGTGCTCTTTGCGACGGTTTCCGTTTTTAACTCAAATCTATTGGGAGCTTGACTACGATTTTTAAACCAAAATGGCCCTTTAGTTTTCAACGCATGGCAGACTAACTTTAATATGAGAAAATCTAAAGATAAGAAAAATGTAAACAGAATCCCTCCCCCTCTTAATGTCTGATGATTATTTACTGTATGCAATAATGGAGCCCTTCTTTGGGTGTGTTTTTATTTGTATTATTGGAAAGGAAAGTGCCTATTGTTTAAGTGTTCATTCCCGACTTCGTAGGAGGTAGTGTACTCGTTCGGCGCGGAGTGTTTTCGCAGGTAAGAAACGGCAGGTTACACGTTTAAAATCAATCACGAAAGGTGGACGTTCTTGCAAATGTTTTGTATATTTTTCTACTGTTTCTTTTTTGTTGTATGTTTTGACGATAGGTTGGAGACTGTAGTCTTTTGCAGGGTAACCATAGTAATAACAAACATTTATTTTCGTTTCTGTTGTTTTGAAAGGAAAAGGTGGTTTTGTCAAAGTCTTTAATTTCTTTAAATCACACTGGTGAATCATGATCCAGATTTTAGCACGTTTTGCAACAGTTGAGGTAACGGCTTGATAAACATTTCACAAAAGTTATTTGTTCATATTCTCCCTTCTCTCCTCTTGACAATTGCTTTAGAGTTTTTTTTTTCTAAATCTAATACTTTTAAGGATAAATGGACTGAGTACTGAGGGTTAGATCAGAACGGAGGGCTACAAACACCCTGTTCGTTCACATAATACTCCGGGGGTCTGGTTTTGAATAGCCATCATTTGATGAGACCTTGATGAGAATCCGCTATGAGACATTTCTTTTGGGTTAGCCATATAGGCCTCCATTTGAAATGTACTTTTGTGAATTGTCCATGTATTTCATGTCATAACAGTACTTGTGAATAGCAAAGACTAACTCAGCGAGGTAAATCCGTTTTACACTTTACCTTATTTGTTTAGGTTCATTTCACACTTTTAGTCACAAAACACTCAATTTATTTACTATCTTGACATTCCTTTTAACTTCCAATCAATTACCAATGACAACAGGTTTCCAAACTATTATATATATTTTTTAAGGATAGTTGTGACAGTGCTACTTAGCTTCCACAGGCTCACGGATGAGTTAGCATGGCAACAACAGGAACTGATTTCCTGCTGTAATTGCGGGAAATGTAAGACAATAATGGTAAAATAAATAATGCTTTTATTATCCCATGCTCTGTCTTTTTTATTTTATTTGTATTTTACGTTAGTCACAATTGGAAAGCTTTGTTTAGGTTGTTTTTATTTTATTGCTAAAACCTAATCTTGATTTAATTTAAGGCTTTGATGGACTACCTCACTCAAAGTTTCTACCAGTTTTTGGATGGACACACTTGGTTACGGATTCGGGTGGACTCAGTTACCTGCAGAATTAGCTATGGAAGACGTGTGAATAACATAAATATTATTTATTTATTTTGAAACTGTACTATTGTTAATTTGAGCAGACCTCTAGTTTTGTACATTATGTATAGGCCTACTTGTCCTAGAAGTAAAAACAAATGTTATATGTATATATTTTTTCTCCCACTTCTTTTTCCTATTTTTTTGTTTGGTTTCAAGTGCAATACCTTCAGCAAAGTTGTGCTAGTTGTAAGTTCCGGCCCTGGCCACGTTAGCTGTCTCCTGAAGGTAGAGAAAATGTTTGGTACTGTCGACACGTTTCCCCCTTTTTTATGACTACCTTTTTTTCTTTACTTTTTTTTGTTGCTGTGACTTGTTTATAATCATATTGTTATGTAATTAGTCTTACCGACCAATCAGATCCGGCCAGAGATCGATAATACAAAAAAGAGAAAAGTAAACAAGATTTCTTCATGTTCATGGCCAGAGGATCTTGATTTGGTTGTGTGGTAAGACGAAAAATAATGTTAATAAACAAAACAGGATAAAAGTTGAAATGCCTAAAAAAAATTGTAAAAACTTGTTATATGTATGGTGCTGGTTTGTAATGTTTGCTAGTGAATCCAGCCATGCAAGTAGATTTAAGAGTTCTTGGTTTTGCGTGACCCCAGAGAAGCGCGACCAACAATTAAGTGCACTACTAGAATACATGCACTGGGATCGGACGATGCCAACTCAGAAAAAAACATCAAACAAAAAAAACATGTACTGCAAATAAAGTAAAATACACTTTGAATCACTCAGGCGTTTCTGTGTTCTTAATTTACATTGAATGCCATTTTATAAACCAAAAATGTATTCAGTGTATTTTGATCGTAATGTGGCATTTAAAATGAAATCTGAATGACACAATATGTTTTGGTTTGTTTGTTGCAATCCCACTGAAGTCTTTTCAGTATCATTTTTTTCATTTATTCATAGATTATTCATTCATTACAATAGAGTTGATTTATAATAAATAAGCACCATAACTGCTCTGTGGAGACCTAGTTGAGTCTTCAGTCCAGCACATTTTGCTTAAAGGGACCCCATTTTACCGCCAGGTGTGATGTTGAAACGCCATTTCAAATACCATATTCATCACAAGTAGGCGTGTCCACCCACTTATCATGGTGGTAAAATAGTGGCCCTTAAACTTAAGTTTTCAGTTCATCAAAAAAAATAAAAGCCTCAAGGTGAAAACTCCTGATATCCTCACTTGCAAACATTTACTCATAAAGAGGGCCATTGAATAACATTTACTATGTTGTTCTGTACAAAATATATTAAAATAAGAAAAGTAAAATATTACCTTTTCTTTCCCAACCAAAGCACATTTTCACTTTTAATTCATACTGGTTACAGTGCGCTCCTTAGGAAATGAGTGCTGCTATCTGCACATTTGTTTAAAAAGACAACAATTTAACCACATGCAACGCTTACAACACATGACTGTGTGAACCTAAGTCTTTTGTTTGATAATATATGATATATGTCATATATTTGTTGTATGTTTTCGTATTTGAGGTTGATAAGTAAGGAATTAAACCTACTTGTCTGTTGGTTAGTGATCAGATTCCTATATCAAAGACATTGTGAAGTGGTACAAACTGATATGAACCCTAAGGTTGATACATTGTGGGCAACTACAGTGATATTCTGTTTTCTAGCTATTTTAAAATAAATGGTTCAGTTTCATTCACAACACAGTACATTCACTACGAAGAGTACATTCTCAATTCAAAATTCAGTCTATTCAGTACACAAAATCATCTTCACAAGAAATGACACCATCCAGGTCAATTGAAGGTATTTCATTGTATGTGTTTAAATGACCACTCCGCAATAGCAGGCAGCACATTTTTTTATATTTGTAATAACACTTCCCTGAAGGCACAACCAGGAAATGCTATTGTTAACTGTGATGGCAGTGGTCAGCTTCCTATGCCAAGACCAACATGGCTTCCAGTCTGGTTGTACAGGACATCCAGGTTAGCAAACACCAGAGTATAAGTCTTAGCTTTCGGGGGCTTTGGTATGGATTTCAAGCAACCTTCACATCGTTTCTGCATGTCCTGGCTATTACGGCAGCATAGGCTAAATTGTAAATGCTTAAAGTCGCACAAGTTGAAAATGTCCCTGTTATAGTGTTACTTTATCTTCAGAGGTATACAACCTTCATCTGCAAGTATTGGTGTAAACCAAATACTTTTTGTCGGTTTTTGTTGACAGAGGGGCATAGGATATCACCATTGGACGGAGCTAGCTACGTCCAATGGTTTGTTAGCTAGGCACACAAGTGGCCTGAGATCAACCAGCAATCCAGAATTAACCATCGTAGAACAATTCCCTTTTGACTGCAGTTTTGCTAAACCAATGGCACACTTCGACTACAAGCAGAAGAGTTCTCAAGCTCTTGTTTCTCTTATGGTCAAGTACTGTGCGCCATTGACAACCCCTTGTGTAGGGTACCATTCCATACAGGCTTGGTCCTTGTTACCATAATGTAGATCTGTTGGCTAGATGATCCATAGGAGCAGATCATTGTTAGTGATCGTTCTAATGAAAGGGAGGTTGTGTTCAGTAGCAGGCCGTAAGCTACTTTCAGGGAATCCTTCTACGATGGCTGGCATTGTACAGCTGTGCTTAGATGATTAAGCATTAGCTTGCATTCAACAATGGGATTTCACTCACTGGATCTTAATATTTACTTCACATAATCCATTCCATCCCCCCTCTCAACGGATACATACAAGAACCTGACTTGTGTATAAAATTGGATCCATGTGTGATAAAATGGAACGCACAAAGTTTGTGGTCTCCTTGGTTTGGTTCAAGGGGTTTAAGCAGCACGTCACTCTCCACAACAGGGATTTTATAATTCTAGGCCAAGTAGTAGCCACCATACCATTTATATTTTTTCCAATTTATTTCTATATATTATAAGAAATATATTTCTTCCAATCCCAATCAAAAATCCTGTTCCTCTTAACTCCAAACTGGGAATTTCCCTGCAAAACAATGATGTGTTCGATGTTTCTTGAAGCCGTGTCCTGATTGGATGGGGTTGACGGATCCGAGAACCCGCTGGAATCGGACCCCAGAAGTCAGCCAGTGTTTAGAGTGTGTGTAAAAACCCAGCGATGGTGGCTCCTCCTCCGGGGGGGGGCTTGTTATATATCGCTCGTCCGTGCCCCCAGGGCGAGGTCACCCAGGGTGGAGAAGAAGTCCTCCATCTCCTTCTCCAGGAGCTTGTTTCGGTTCTCAGCGTCCTCGCGTGCCCTCTCAGAGTTGCGTAGCTTGATCTCCAGCATGCGCTGCTTCTTCCTCTCCTGCTCCATCTCCTGCTCCAGCCGCTCCATTTGGGTGCACAGAGCTGCACTAGACTCCTCCAGCCTGCAAGGGGCGACAAAACACTGATGTAAATAATGCTTTGCTTACCGCCCCGCAAACGTATACGTATCTCAACACATTTTATGTGTATACAGGACATTTCTGAAAGTTTTGAAAACATAAAAAAATACTGATTATGTTAGATCAAACATCGCAATCTGCCGTGACCCATATGCAATCCCAGTTGACCCCCAGGCTGGGAATCACTACATTCATTCCTTTTATGGTATGAATGGTCTCAAGTTTTAGTCCCATGGATAGCACTCATCCTTACTTTTTGATCCGGACTTCGTAGGCTCCTTTCTGACTCCTGAGCTCGTCCCGGAGACCCTCCACCAGGCTGCCCAGCGACGGGGCGCCCCCGTCCCCGTCCTCTGACGTGTAAATGGACGGAATGACAACGCTCGCCGCGACGCCGTTCCCGTTCTCGCTGCAGGCCGCGCTGTTCCCGCACACCTCCATGGCCTCACAGCTGTCCTCCTGGTCCGCGGAGCCTCGCCTCTCACTCCCCGTCCCGCCGTCCCCTCCCCGCTCCTCCTCTCTCTGGCCGTCCGACTCCGCCCCGGCGCCGGAGACGCTGCCTCCCGAGGTGTGATTGGACGAGGGCTCGCTGGCTCCGGAGTCCGGGCCGGAGATCTCGCAGGAGGAGGTGGACCAGGGCGTGCTGGCCACGCTGGGCACGCTGCCCATGCTGGACGACGAGGTGACGTTGTCGTAGGTGGAGAGCCGCTGGGAGGAGCCTGTGGAGTCGCGGTCGCGCGCCGAACGCTCCCCGGAGGAGGTGCGCCGGTGGCCCCTCAAAGAGGACAAACCGTTCATCAGCCAGTTACCGCTACTCCCTCCGCCTCCGCCGCCGCCACCGCCTCCACCGCCTCCACCGCCTCCACCGCCGCTGCTGGAGGACAAGCTGGCGGTGTCGGTGGTGGAGCCCGCGCCGCTCTGCTTGGCCTGAGGCTGGCCGCGCGGCGTGGAGGAGGAGCTCTTGAAGGTGTACTTCCAGGAAGGCAGCGTCTTGGCTTGTTTGCTGGGGCTGATCACCGTCTCTCCTCCTCCGCCTCCTCCTCCTCCTCCTCCTCCTCCACCGCCTCCCCCCTTCCCTGTGGAGGCAGGGCCCAGTCTGGGGTTGGGGTTGGGGTTGGGCGTGTGGTGAGGGGGCGTGACGGCCGCGCACAGTTTGGCGTCCAGCGAGGAGGCGCTGCTGTCCAGGTCGACGTCGCCGGCGGCGTTGGAGAGCGGGCAGCTCTGGAGGTCCTCCTCGGAGATCCAGGCCCCCAGGCTGCGGTGCTGCAGCTGCTGCCCAGGCACGGTGAGCTCTGACTGGGGCGCGGTCAGCCCCTCCTGGTCCCTCCCTGAGTACAGGCGGTTGTGGTCCCTGATGAGGACGGTCATCAGGTGCTGCACCAAGGAAGTGCCTGAGGAGGAAGAAGGAAGACAACCCCATTAGACCTTTAGAATCAAAATTGGTAGCCAATGGGATTCAAATAGATCGTTCAGATATACTACTACTTATAGTACTGTAGTACAGTATATTACTATTTTTATACTTATACTAAAGTATACTTTCTTACTTTGATTCAAGCAAGATTTTATTGAAGCATAAATCATAACGTAACTTTTGTCGTCTATATCTTGTTGAATGTTCATCTATTCCAGCATTCACGGTCTTAAGAAGTGCCCCTGGGGTCTATATATGTGTCAATACAACGGGCGATGTATCATTGCTGAGCAACGTGTGCGATTTCAAACAAGGGCTAATGTTATGTAGCTGCTGATCACAGTGGCTGTCGGTCACAGAAAGAGAAGATGGCGGACACCTTCCATGATGGCCACAGGGTCCTCCATCTTGGGCCGCAGCATGTTGGGCCCAAACACCGTGGCCAGGTTCTGGACGCTCATTTTGTTTTCATTACAATGGGACTGGACCTCGTCGAGAAACCTAATGAAAACAATCAATAATTAATTACATACGAATGTAGATCAATACAATCTTAGATACAATATCGTTTGGGAGAGAAAAAAGATAAATGGCTTACTTGCATATGTACTTTAGGAGATTGAAATTGGGCAGAGGTAGAGAGTTCACTTGTTTTTCCAGCTCCTGGACCCCCTGATAGTGATACATTAGACAACTGTTTAACTCATTAATCATGTCCCACACACATACACACACACACACACACACACACACACATGCACACACATACACACACACACACACACACACACACACACACACACACACACACACACACACACACACACACTTGCTCACACAAACATACTTGCTCACAGATACACAAAAACACAAGCGCACACACACTCTCATGCACAGACACACTCACACCTGCTTGCACAAACATACTTGCTCACAGATACACAAAAACACATGCACAGACACACACACACACACACACCTGCACACACACCCAGACCCACCTCCTCCTCGTCTTTGGCGAGCAGATGAGCGCAGGAGAGGAAGTCATCGTACTTGGCGAAGGGGACGACGGGCTCCGGCAGCTCTCTGAGGTACAGCTTCAGCAGGGACGCCACCGTGTGGGTGTCTGTGTTACTGCAGGGAGGGAGAGGGGCACATTGAGTTACAGTCGGCTAACACACAGCGCTCTGCTGCCTGCTGGTGTCACAATGCTAAGCACTACAGTGTACTGTTAGAGCAGAGACAGAGCTTTTGGTTTTGACTGGAGGTTTTACATTTACTTATTCATTCATTCGTATTGAAAATATATTATACATATAGGCAGGAATTTACATTGGCAGACATTCTCAAGGTTTATTCCTTGACTCTCAAAGTTTTTCTTATCTTTTGGGAGGGTTATGGGGTGTCCTAAACATATGGCCTGTAATGCCCCTTTGAGACTGTTACTGTGAATAAGGGCTATACAAACAAGATTGACTTGACTTGACCTGATGGACAGCAGCTATACAGACAGACAGAGAGACAGACAGACAGACAGACAGGCAGACAGACAGACAGACAGACAGACAGAAAGACAGAAACAGACATAAAGACAGATGGATAGATCATTATAATGTTAACTATTAGAAGCCAAATTCAATTTCTCCTCCTGTGCATCAGTCTGACAATGACATACAGACCTTGAGTCAGTCAGACGGCAGACGAACATACAGACAAATAAATAGGCGGACAGACACACATCGGTGCGGTCTACCTATCAAACAGGGGCTTGTCCCCGCAGTCGAAGGACTCCTGGAGCTCCTTGACCAGGTTGGCCTGGCCGGGCATGCGGAACAGACCCTCCTCGTCCAGGCCGCGCTCCCGCAGGAAGTCCACACACTGCTCCACCAGCAGCGGGGCCAGCCGCGGGCCAAACTTCTTCTCGTACTGCACCGTGTCCTCCAGACGCTGGCCAAAGATCCCTGCAGCGAGACGGAGAGACGCGCACTCTGGTGGTTATTTATCCCAAAGAGGCTCGCGTCGGAGTGGATTTCCAACAGGACATCGTGCTCAGGAGTGTCTACAGGTAGACAGCGGACATCGAGGTATCGAACACAGAACCTCGTGGTTGGCAGTTGAACCCTGACAGTACCTGTCAGGTAACCATGTTTGTTGGTAACTTTCAACTTTCTAGATGCAAATACGAAGAAAAAACGGAACCAACAGAATAGAAACGGAGCTCTCGGTTGAATGAGCAACAACGCATAACAAATATGACGATCCACATACGGTGCCCCCCGAGGGACAAAAAACAGAGCACTCAGCAGTACCTGCCGAGTGGATGCAGCAGTCACACGCGGCGGAGAGGTCCCAGTAGTCATAGTCATAGTACGTCGCCACGGGGCACGGACTGCACAGAAGCAGAGCGCGCCTCTCATACATCCCTCTGCATTTCCACACCGCCGGCCTGATCACATGATTGTTCCACTCGGAGACGTGGCCGCAGATGGCTTTCATTTGAGTAATATTCCCGACGGCGATTCCCCCAAAGTGTGTTTCAAACCCGGAGCGGAGGATTTAGAAATGAACGGGTGGGAGAGGGGTATGGGCGGGAGAGAGGGCTGTCGACCCAACAGCTGATGTCAGGGACCGGGATTGAGGGAGGCGGCCAGACATGGGTCAGCGGGGTGCGTCCGCGGCCCCCCGCCGTTAACGACACCTCCTCTATATTGGAGATGTCGGGGTCTAAATGGAGAAGCGCACGGGGGGGGGGGGGGGGGGGGGGGGTTGGAGAAGGCACCACCACATGCTCCTGTGGGAACGCTTGGATGAAAGCATGAGGCTAGCGGTGCTTGGACACGCTGTACCGGTTTTTGTACAACTGTCATGTCAGTCGTGGGATTTTTTTTCTCTCTTCTAGTCGTTTTAAACAAGGTTATCGCAGTGTAAACGAGGTTATCGCAGTGTAAACATGGGAATGTTCATATTCGCCTAAATTATATTGCAAATCAAAATGTATTGTCAAGGGACTGCAAAATTAGTGTCAATAAATCCATAATTTAAGACAAATTTCATGTTTGATAGAAAACAACACAAGCTATCATAGCAAGTAGCATTCATGATAGCACAGGTACTGTACTTGTCTTATCAGTGGGAGAGCGTTCAATCACATTCGATGAATACAACATGTAGGATTGAAAATGCTACACGTTAGCATGTAACACATACAATCGCACATCACCCTAGCAACCACGCTTCTGGGTGGTAAAAGCGCCACGCTTTGATGGAAAGTGTTGAAACGTGATCACTGCGTGTGCCTGTGCACCTACATGTATACATACTGTACTTGTCTTATCAGTGTGTGTGTTTACGATCATACTATTAATACAACGTAATGCAACACCCCCGAGACCAGACCAGACCAGACCCACCCAGCTGTCAGTCACCGGCCTGTTGACTCCCAGCCACCCCTTGTTGTATTTCTGGACTGCTGTCAAGTGCAGAGACACCGAGCGCAGACCCAGACCAAGACCTGAGAGTGGGAATTCGATTTTCTACGTATTGACCTTCTGTCCACTCTGCACAATGCAGACAAAGGACAAAACCTAGAAGAATCGTAAACGTGTGTATGTGTGGTAATGGCCTGAGCCCAAAGTGACTTCACCAAGGTGAACCCCTACCTGTCGCGTTGCGTCGGTGAGGTGGGTTAGGATTGTTGGGTTAGTGTGAGGGTGGGTTAGGGCAGTTGGGATAGTGTGAGGGTGGGTTAGGGCTGTTGGGTTAGTGTAAGGGTGGGTTAGGGTTGTTGGGTTAGTGTGAGGGTGGGTTAGTGTTGTTGGGTTAGTGTAAGGGTGGGTTAGGGTTGTTGGGTTAGTGTGAGGGTGGGTTAGTGTTGTTGGGTTAGTGTAAGGGTGGGTTAGGGTTGTTGGGTTAGTGTGAGGGTGGGTTAGTGTTGTTGGGTTAGTGTAAGGGTGGGTTAGGGTTGTTGGGTTAGTGTGAGGGTGGGTTAGTGTTGTTGGGTTAGTGTGAGGGTGGGTTATGGCGCATTTCCACCGGCGGGTGTGGTTCGGTTAGGTATGAATAGGTGTGGAACGGTTCGCGTTTCCACCTCCAAAAGTGGTCTTAGCTGCGATTTGCCGTACCTATCTCTCGGTACTCCTCCGCTGGGGTACCAAGCAGTATGAAAGGGTGCCAACAAGTTCGAGCTACACACGCCGTCCGTTGATTGGTCGACAGAATCGTCACTTCCGTGCGATGGGGGGTTAATAACAAACAAACACAGTACCAGCGAGGTATTTCTGGACAATGGCGAAAGCTTAGTTTATTGAAGAAAATGTTGCGCAAAAGTTTGCCGTCCTTGTTGGACGTCCTACATTGTTGCTCTCTGTTTAATGTGTCGCGTACTTGTTTTTCATTGGATTACACTGCTACACTGTGCCGGGCTGCTATGAGGTCACGATGCTTACGTAGCTGCCGCGGCTATCGCCAGCCGGCTTAAACCCCGCCCTATATAAGGGTACAGTCGGCGGTGGAAACGAGAGCCGTAGCTGAGCTGCACCTCACCGCACCTACACTACCGGACCTTATCGTACTGGGCCTAGCCGCACCGCCCGGTGGAAACGCGCCATTAGGTTAGGGTAGTTGTGTTAGTGTGAGTGTGGGTTGGTGTCAGGGTGGGTTAGGGCTGTTGGGTTAGTGTGAGGGTGGGTTAGTCAGCCTACCTCCTCCGAAGGGGGCCCATATGACCCTGCGGATGGCCCGGACCCAGTCGTCCATATCACTCTGGGAGTTGGCCATCAACAAGAAGGCCTCATGGCTCATGGCTGCCCTGTCCTTCTCCCCTGATCCACCTGAGAAGGGGGGGAGAGACAGAGAGAGAGAGAGTAAGACTGGATGGATGGGCAGCAGACAGACAGATGGATTGATGCACAGACAGACCGAAGGACAGATAGAAGTGAGGAATGACAATTAGAGACAGACAGACAGAGGGACAGACAGAAGGACAGACACACAGGAAAGAGAGAGAGACAGACAGGCAGAGAGACATATAGAAGGAAAGACAGAGGGGAGAGAGGCAGACAGAAGGACAGACAGGGGACTGACAGTAAGGAGTGATCAGAGGGGACAGGAACAGTGGGGAGAGGGGGTTGTTGTCCAGCAACACAATTTTCTTTGAAAATGACCCAATCATCACAACATAATGTCAGATGTAATTATGAGAGCAATTAGCAGTGTGTGAGTTTAAAGCTGCACTATGGAACCGTTTTTCGTCCAGTGAATTGAATATGGCAGCTTTAAAGTTGATATCACAAAACAGTGATTTAGTCAGTGTTTAAACACTGCACATGAAGAGAAATGGCTCATTATTGTATCTTCATAAGCCACATGACCACAACATCTAAAAAAGCGACTGACTGCCTTCTCAGTTTGGCACACAACTTACACAAACCAATTTGCCTTCTCTTGACCAAAAAAACATTGAACCGTAAGTTTGAATGAATGAATGGGAACCCCACCCACTTTTTTAATTAACTGCCTGTCAGCTATTATTGGCAGGCAGTACTATGACACACAAGTGAAGGAAAAGCCTTTCTTATAATAGTAAAGTCACGCTATGGTTTGAACAAGAGGTGATTTGTATTGTGTTTACTGGTCTGTAACTGTGCATTTAATATCAAGTGCTGATATGCATATCAAGACCCACATTTTTATTATCCTCAAGGGCTACTTGGTTTTACTACCACTAGATGGCCCCACTGTTTCACATTAAATCGTAATAAGCATTTATATTCCATTATAATAGAACATAAATTGTTTCCATGTTACCAATTCAAACAGACCCTGAGGATGTTTTAAATTCAGAGTTTAATATCATGAGAGAGCAGAAATAAATCTTGCAATAAATGCGTGAAGGCCTATCTCTGATTTGAATTGGAAATGTATAATACAGTGGTTTGATTGTTTTTAGATTCTATTCAATAACTTTGCAGACGCCGTTATCCAAAGTGACTCGTAGCATGTGGAGGTAAAATATATGTGGCACTAAATCTTGACATTGGGGTTCAAAGCACCTTTCAGTTGGGGTCAAGCACTTTATTCTGGGTGCCCAGTCATGCGAGGCCAGCCTGTGTTTGGTGGTGTTGATTTGAGTCATTCAACTGTGAGAAGGAATTACAAATATAAACAGTAGCGCCATAAAGCTAAGTGCCCTTTCCAGCCAGCTCGGTCAATTCACACTGAAATGATGAACAGCACACACAAACACTTTGGTCTGAAGTACACACACACACACACACACACACACACACAAGCACGCAGACACTCACACACATTCTGGCACTCAAGCACACACACACACACACACACACACACACACACACACACACACACACACACACACACACACACACACACACACACACACACACAAACACACACAAACACACACACACTTGGGTCTGAAGTCCATTACTGTGAACGACCATGAAGAGCAATTTCTTTTCTCCAAAGCCATCATAATAAGTGCAATATATGATTAGCACTGCAGTTGTTAGCCACATAGAAATTGACATAAATATTGAGGGAGTACTTCATCAATTTGGTCTTGTACTATTGTACAAGACCTCTCTCAACATCTGTTTTTCAACTTTGCCTTTATTTTCTATCTATTTTACTTTTTACTTATCTATTATTTTATTTTATTGTATGACATTGTTTATATGTGAAGCACTTTGAGTCTGCCTTGTGTATGAAAAGTGTTATATTATAGTGTTATAAGTGTTATGTATCAGTAGAAGTGAGCCAATAGTCTGTAACAGCTAGTTTGTTTAATCTCTCTCTCTGTCTGTATCGTTCTCTGTCTCTCTGTCTCTCTCTCTCTTTCTCTCTATTTATTTATTCATAATGCCGGATCCCTGGGGCCGCTCCTGTTACCAGGAAATGATAAGGGAGATTAAGGAAGCTTTGGGAATCAAAAGGCCTAATAAACACTAGCAGAAACCAGACATTCAGGAGCCCCACTCTCCAATACTTCACTATGGAAGTCTGATAAGACACACACGCTTGCACACACACATGCTTGCACACACACCAGCAACCAACATTACAGAACATTAAGATCACTTAAAAGAGAAGCAAGTCAAAGAGAGAGGAATATTCTATTAAGGAACCATTTTGGAAATCGACTCTTCTTTAAACCTTCTTCCAACTCTCCCTGGGTAATGGAGTGGCTGTGAGTGGATGCGTTTGAGTTCCCCCCCTGCGGAAGCCACAGGAAGAGACGCCATGGGAGGCCGTGGGGGTGTTGAATGTTTCCTTCTGAAAATGAATCATTTTCCACTCGAAAATGTGTGTCTCGGTTCCCTCGTTCCGCCCGGAATGGAATGAATATCATTTTCTGAAATTCTGTATGGTGTGTGCGTGTGTGTGTCAAAGTAAAATGTCAAATTATTTTCTCTGTGACGGTGTAATTTGGTGTGAAATCGAATCGTCTAATTTTGGTTCATTAATGTGGATGAGTATATCTTCTTCAAATACAGACTGCTCCTCAGTCAAGAAGTATAATTCTTGACTCATGTTTATACTTGTGAACCTGCGATTTGAGTGTAATTTGTTAGAAATGGCATAGCATCCTTCAGCTAGTAATGAGTGGAATCTTATGTGAGATTATCTGTTTCTAGTTGACTCTGCCTGCCTCTTTATGAGACAATTTTGATTTGAGAAATCCATCCGATGTGTGAAATGCAACATTTCTTAATGGCGGAGAAACATTTTTTGGGTTGTTTAGTTTTAAAAATGTACAACTCTTGAATATTACCTACAGCTCCTTTAACATACTTTGGCTTTTGTTTAAACTGAGTGAATTTTCGCACAAGTCAAAGAAACTAGCTGGCTAGTTTCTAGCTAGCTAGCTAGCCCTGCCACATGACACTTTGAAAAGGGCTAGTACAAGTAATCTACAGTAATTTAGTGCAATTTTATTTGGGATTGAATCCTTAGTATTGGGACAATAGGCCACAGACCTGATAATACTACTTACTAGAAAATAACTAGTGTTTGCCTTAACATAAGACCACCATTACTGTGTGTACTAAAAAAAACTTGGATTTAATAGCCTACATCTCTTGTGACACACTGCCTCTCTCTCTCACTTCTCACCCTGGTGCGACCACAGATGAGACTTAATGATGGATGACTGGCTGCTGACTGGCTAGCCTGGGTTGACCACATTTTCAAACCTCCAACTGGTGTGTGCACGCGCACATGTGGGCTATGGGTTTATGTTTGGCCTTCTTAATATTTAACCTAACATTTAAGCTTAACCTTTATGCTTGCTGTTCCACCGTGCGTAAACAAAAATGTGCTCTTTTACTGTATGCAGAACACAATAATTTCATGGCCAGCTACTTCACATTTCAGAAAAGGGTAAGCCTTCTGGAGGTCTAAAGAAAATACACACTATTTATTTGGCATGACAGCTAGCAGCATCATTATTATCCTACTAGCTAGCCAGCCACGGAAGAGGACACTAATAATATGGTTAAGATGAATTGTTATTCCCTCATTATTATGCTTTTACAGGAATGGATCATGGTCAATATTTATATAATTGCTTTAAGAATTGTCACTTTATTG
>NC_140291.1:4502438-4504736 GCF_964030765.1 Micromesistius poutassou | reverse complement strand
CTATTTATTTCCCTAAGCCCTCGGACTCTGTTTGAAGGCTCTCCTTGAGGTTGTGGCCTCTCCGTATGAAACAAAGTAAAAGAAAGACGACAATATGGGACAGACTCCGACTTGTAAAGCGCTTGTACTGGGAGTCAATTGTAAACATACATATTTCCCTTTTTTGTGAATTAAACCACAACATTCCAACTGATACAATTTTTTGGGATTACGTTATTGCTCAAATATTCCATTTGTGATCTTCACTCTGGCGACCATTGTTGAAATTGGAAATTGAAATGCATTCAAGGAACGTCATTCTACACCTAAGCTCATGGAGCCAGGGCATTCACACCGTATGTAGGGCCATCTGGAGGGCTCAAACGGCACTACCGCTACACCTAATTGTCAAATGGGGACACCCTATGCTATGTCAAAGCGCTCAAAACAGAGAGGTAGTGTGGAGTCGGAGGGTGTAGGGAAGGAATTGGGACAGGGCTCTACTGTTGTTTCCCAGGTGGATTAATGGCGCTTTGCTAACACAAAAGACAGCTTAGCGGTATTCAGTTGGCCCATGGAAAAGTTTTCAGATTACTCTCCCATTCTATATATATGCCAAAAAGCAACAAGGATTAATGCCTACCTCAATAGAAACTCAAGTACATGACTTGAGTTTTTTTTTTTTGTGTGGTGGACCGGTGACATTGTTTAGAGATAACAGAAGTTTGTTTTCAGCGTGTTGATGGATAAGATGGATATCCAACGATTTTAGTTTAAAGACCCTCAAATCCAATATGGATAATTTAAAGGTGCTTAAGATTGAACAGCTATACTTTGAGGGTAATTTGTTAGTAACTGCATAGCCATCTGTCAGCTATTAGTGAGTGAAATGTGCTGTGAAAATATCTGTTTCGGTTTACTGTGACTGCTTCCATTAAAGGCTAAAGGCAATATAGATTTAAAGCCTCCCCTGGGTCTTTTCTGATAGGGAGTCCATCTTGTCTGTCAATCACAGGTGCGTGAAATGCAGCCCCACTCAATGATGAAGAAAAGAGGGAGGGAGGGAGCAGAGAGGGAGGGAGGGAGAGAGGGGGAGGAACGGGGAGAGAGGGAGGGGCATTAAAAAGGCAGCAGTAAAAAGACTACTCGTTTGAGGCACCCAGACATAGGTAATAAATTAGGTTTTTATAACGATGATCAGACTTCTTTCTCAAGATGAGTAGTTATCACGTTCCGGGTCCACTCTGTTAGAACGCTGAAGGGGAGTTTTAATGTGCCGACTATCGGAGAATCCCAAAGTGGTCTCCATAAATATCTCACCAAGCATTCATAAAACATTATTGATCTTGAATCTCTTGAGCATCCATGCCCAGAACCTCCGGGCTGGGAGTCAAACACCCTAACCCCTAGACCTCCCCCGCCTCCCTCTCCTGTCACCAGCGCCGTGTCCTTCAGAACAACCCCTAGCCCCTCCATTATCCATCCCCTCAAGGACACCCCTGTCCTCCCACCTATTCCTCTCCTCCCACCTCCTCCTGGCCTCCCACCTACTCCTCTCCTCCCACCTCCTCATGTCCTCCCACCTTCTCCCACCTCCTCCTGTCCTCCCACCACCTCCTTCTAGCCTCCCACCTCCTCCTGTCCCCCCCACCTCCTCCTCTCCTCCCACCTCCTCCTGGCCTCCCACCTACTCCTATCCTCCCACCTCCTCCTGTCCTCCCACCTCCTCCTGTCCTCCCACCACCTCCTCCCACCTCCTTCTCTCCTCTCACCTCCTCCTGTCCCCCCACCTCCTCCTGTCCTCCCCCTGTCCCCCCACCTCCTCCTGTCCTCCCACCACCTCCTCCTCTCCTCTCACCTCCTCCTGTCCACCCACCTCCTCCTGTCCTCCCAGCTCCTCCTGGCCTGCAGCCCCCTGCTGGGCTTCCCTCCGGCCCCCCGGGCTGATTGGGAGATGGCACCTCTATGCTACGTTGGCTTGGTCATAAATTGAACACACAAAGACCCCCCCAGAGGCCCTCTAGCCCATTTTAAACACTGCGAAGGGTGGATGTGGATGGTTGGCTGGGTGGGGTGGGGTGAGGTGGAGGGTGTGCACAATGCAAACACGCCTCCGATGTATGGACTGATGGACTGATGCACTGGGCAAGGGGTGTATGCTGTGTGACACCAACCAGGATGATTGACTGAAAATCTGATTACATTTTTCAACCAGTTGCCCTGAGGCGACATTGCAGTTTTGTTAAACGGTTCATAAATTCATAAGCGTGTTGGATATCGTGCTGCCGAGGAATGACACACCCACGCACACACACAGAC
>NC_140291.1:4439938-4492438 GCF_964030765.1 Micromesistius poutassou | reverse complement strand
TTTCATGAATTCATATGCTGGGCTTATTGTTGCGTAGCAGTAGTTTTATAGCAGAAAACCATGGCAACATAGATCTAAGGGGCTGAACATAAAGCAGAGAGCAGCTGACATGTGGGCAATTAAAGCTGCCACATGATTCTGCAGCAGCAGCCAGAGCCCCTGCTCCAATATACATCCCATAATGCTCTCCTTAGCTGGTTGAGTCGATGTGTTTCACGATGCTTTAGTTCATCATTGAAACGCAAAGTGAAAATGGTCAAATGTAGGATTCTGTTTTGTTTTTGCTGGCTATTGAAATTAGTGTTATTTATTTAGGCTATTCAGGCTCCTATCGTGTTGCTTTTGAATCGATAAGTGCGTCGTTATCTTTTGACTTTAGACGGCGAAATCTAATTAAGTAAATTGGCACACATTTCTTATCTGCAACAGCTCCTTGTTTTCAAATTCCCACTATCTTGCTCCATTGCCACTCTGGGCTAAACTAGCAGACCCTTTCAAAACCTCCCTCTGTCAATTCAAGCAATACTTGACCACCAGTGTATTCAACTAAAAATAAGAATCAATTCCAATATGGCAATGCAGTTTAATGCAGAATCTATACATAACATTTCAGTTAGCAAAGTGCACTGATGAATTGCTATGGAGCCACCAAACAAGGGCTCTATGGGATTCAATTAAATGTAAGTAGAGAGAGGGGGAGAACGAGGATTAGAGATTGAGAGGGAGAGAGAGGTTCATCATCAGCTTTCTATCCTTTTCAGAGAATCCATCAGTGATAACTGGCGTTCCCTCATTCTCTCCGACGGCCCGCGCCGACTCGACCGAACGAGCCGTGACTGATGAAGTGTTATATTACGACCTCTATGCAGAGAATGCGCCGAAGAATGCATGTCATGCTTTTGACTTACGACACAGCCTTGAAAACTCTGTTTATTCATTCTGTATTTTGTATCAATGATCAAGTATTTCGGGGAACCGACCTGTAATGGGAATCAATCATCGTCATCACACACCCAAAATAAGCATTTATCGCTCGTTGGAAAAACAAGCGATAGAACCCCAAAACATTATTAATCTATCCTGACAATAACGACAGAGCAGCCTGAGAAATCCTTCCTGTCATCAGGTCAGCCAAAATAAGTGGTTGTCACCCACGTGAAAGAGAGGCTCTGTACTCTCTCCTTCTCTCTCTTGGTTACAGATTGTGGGATTAGGGAGCCGCCAGAGCACCGAAGACACCACTCACTTTACTCATTATCAAATGCAGCTGTTGAATTCATCATGCGGATTATTCATGGACAAATGGATAACCATATGAACACACACACACACACACACACACACACACACACACACACACACACACACACATGCACAACCACACACACACACACACACACACACACACACACACACACACACACAGAAACATACACAACACACACACACATGCATAACTAATAGGAACACATGCACACAAGCACCACACACCCACACAGAGCCTTGTGGTGCTGAAACGAGAGCTGCTACGAGCGAGCGTGCTCTGCTAGTATTCACACCCTCTCCGCCAGCTGTAGTAGAATGCTAATGCGTGTGTGAGCTATACGGCGGTACTACGGCTGAGCTGGATGAGTGTGTGTGTGTGTGTGTGTGTGCGTGGGCAGCCTTCCAAACCCCCCATTCACAGAAAACGACTTGACACCGCCGTCCAAGGAAAAGATTGGAGTCCTTTAGGTCCTCGAAGCGCTGTGTGTAAAGCGCTAAAGGCAGAAGCAAAGGTCCAACGGCATAGTGTGGGGGGCAGTGAATGAATGAAACACACAGTGTCCACACGTCTGCCGTCATCCTCATCCCCACCTGTGAGGTGGGGATGAGGATGATGATACTGAGATGGTTCTCTGTGGGCGGTCATCTCATTATCTCTATTATCCTGCGTCGTGGGTCCTTGTGGGATGTTAAGACCTTACAAGGGGGGACGGAGCATCAGGCTAGTCTGTCCTGAGACGATTGGTTGGGATACGCAGCGGGATGGGATTGTGAGTGTCCTATACCTCTCTCCTCCTTGATATGCTACGAGCCTATCCTGGATGTGGTAGTGTTAACAACCAGGAGATTGAATCCTGTGTTTGATTGAATTCTATTCAGAATGTCTCTCTTGGTGAACGTTCGAAGCTAAGATATGTGATATAGGATACGGTTATCAGCCGAGAGAATGAAAACATATTGGATTAAGAGTGTTGGATAGCTGCTCTAGTTATGATATGTGATATATGATATATGATTTATGATAGTGTTGTAGTGTAGTGTAGTGCAGTGTATAGTGTTGTCATTTGATCGATTCCAAGACGTATTGGATGGAATTAAAAGTGTCCTATAGCCCTCTATTCTGTTAGGTGCTGATATGTGATATATGATATATGATAGTGTGTAGTGTTGTGAGTTTGCACTTTGGATTTATTAATAGTCCTACAACTATACTCCTCCTAATCTGTATGGATGCTGATTCACAATACGATATGATGTATGATCTTGTTGTTAGTTGAGAGATTACAAGACAAATGCTAGCATATGGTTTATATTATCATATGTCTTAACCAAGGGATAGAGGATGTGATAGTACGTCAGAAGGGATTAGGAGTGTGTGCTATACCTCTCCTGGTCTGTTAGGTGGTGATATATGATAGGATGTATGCTACCGTTGTCAACCAAGAGATTAAAAGACATATCAAATGCTAGTGTATTGGACAGGATAAAGAGCATGTCCTACCTCTCCTGGTCTGTCTTATCTTTGGGCTGAGCATGGCTGTCATCCCTGGTCCTCTCTCTCTCCTCTCTGCATGTTCTTGTGGGTCCAGCAACCAAAAAATCCTATCTCCCTCTCTCTCTCTCTCCCTCGTCTTTTCACTCTTCTCCTGTTCTTGTCTTCCTTCTGTCTAATCCGCCTTTTAGTCAGAATCAGCAGCACACCATCTCTCTCTGTCTCTGTCTCTCTCTCCTCTCCTCTCCTCTCCTCTACTCGCTCTGACCTTCTGCAGTGCTGTCGGTGGTGGAGGCTGGAGGGGGGGTTGGGGAGTAGGTATGAGGGGAGGAGGAAAAGGAGGAGAGTGGAAAGGGGAACTCCCCTTCCCTCTCTCTCTCTCTCTCTCTCTCTCTCTCTCTCTCTCTCGCACTGCACACGCTCAGTGTCCTCCACCCCTCCCCACTGCATTATTCATAGCGGTGTGTCAGCCTGGAGAGAGAGAGAGATAGAGAGAGAGAGAGAGAGGTGTGTATGTGTAGTGGGTTTGAGGTGGGGGTGGGTGAGTGGGGGCTGTGTGTGTGTGTGTGTAATGGCGCTGGGTGAATTGGGTGTGTTTGTGTTTGTAGTGTGTGTGTAGTGGTGTGTGTGTGTGTTTGTGTGTGTAGTGGGTGCGTGGAGGAGGGGGGGGGGGGTATGATTGTGTATCTCCTAGCGGTACCCAGGGCAGGGCGGCTAACAGAAGCCTGATTGCGCCTGTTGTCCCTAGCTGCCTCGTCGGGGGTCAGGTTGCCTAGGGATGGAGCTTGTGTGTGTGTGTGTGTGTGTGTGTGTGTGTGTGTGTGTGTGTGTGTGTGTGTGTGTGTGAACATGTGGGTCTGGGTGCTTGTGTGTGTGGGTGCGTGTGTGTGTGTGTGTGTCTGTGCGCTTGTGTGAGTGTGTGTTTGAAATTGGATATACATGTGTATACATAGAGAGAGAGAGATAGACTGAGAATAAAAGACAGAGAGCTGGAAGGATAGACAGTAAGACAGACAATTTACTTCGGAAAGAATGAATGAATGACTGGAGCGGAGAATTACATGAAGGAGAAATGCAGAAAGGGAGAATAACAGCTAGGGAAAGAGAAAGAGAAAGAGAGAGATAATAGATGGACAGAGAGAGAGGAAGAGTTGGAGAGAGAGAGAGAGCGAGAGAGAGAGAGCGAGAGAGAGAGATAGATAGAGAGAGAGAGAGGACTAATTAATCTGGCAGGTGAGATCTTCCACACTAAATCACCTCAGAGACTGTTTCTCTCATTTTGGTTCATTTTCTCTCCAACCCTCATCCTTATAACACTTAGCACTCCTTCCATCCCTCTCCTTCCCTCCCCCCCTCCCACTCTCCCTCTCTTTTAATATCCACTGTCAAACATCTCAGCACGCCCCACGTCCTCCCACTCCTCCTTTCTGTTTAACATTCCTGTCTTCCACTTCCTCCTCCTCTTCTCATCTCCCCTGTTCTCTCTTATTTACCTCCACACTACTCCCTTTTGTCATTTTTTCCTTTCTCTTTCATTCCCCCCGCCCACCCCCCCCCTCTCTCTCTCTCTCTCACTCTCTCTCTACCCCCCCCGCCCCCCTCTCTCTCTCTCTCTTCCTCTCTCTCTCACAATTTTTTTTTCATTAGGGGCTGTTGTCTGTTTGATTCTGACTCGGCTGGTGTGTATGTGTGTACATAGTGTGTGTACATAGTGTGTGTCTGTGTGTGTGTGTGTGTGTGTGTGTGTGTGTGACAGCAGCAGTGGCACAGAGTGTGCGTCAGCCCCCATCTTCCCGTTTGCTGAGGATAATGGCCTTAAGTCTCTCGCTCGCTGCAATTGAATCAGAGCTCGATCTGCCACAACCACAGCTGCTCCTATTACAGGGTGAAGAAGTCTGTGTGTGTGTGTGTGTGTGTGTGTGTGTGTGTGTGTGTTTGTGTGTGTGTGAGCGAGAAATGAGAGAGCCAAATGAGAGAGAAAAATGGGGTTGGGACACACACACACACACACACACACACACACACACACACACACAACAAGAAGCCAAAAATGAGATGGCAATAAAAAATGGCCTTCCTTCCGTTCCTACACTCAACATCCAAAATGGCCACCACTTGGGAGGCCCTTAACGCATTTTTCTTCTTGTAATCTTTTGGTTCACATGTAATTTCAGGAGGAGGGTGAAGGGTGGTGATTAGCGGTGGTGGTGGGGGTGAGGGCGAGGGCAGGGCCTGGTTGTCACGTAGCGACATCCTGTGTGTGTGATTTTTGGAAGCCTCGCAATTAAGGAGGTAGATGGGTCCCCGCCCATAGTGCCAACCTGCTGGGCATTGTCTTCCATGTAATAGTAGTGTTTACTCATGTAGTGGAGGCTATCATCCACACTGCCTTACAGTCAAATGTGTCCGATATCGTTAGCCTCATAGCATAATTGCTGTAGTCCTATTTTAAGGTTCATCTTGTGTTTTAAGTCAAATAATACATGACTTAGGCAGATAGTGATTGTGGAATGTAAAAAGCACTCTGATTGGCTTAGGATATAGCCAATGAGGCACAGTGAATCAGCAGCGCTAGGAGAGTATAGTTAGATAAAAGATTACAATTTGGTCAAAATATGACTATGAATGTTATGCTATGAGGCTACTAGGCGAACAATATGTTCAGATCAAGGGCATTAAGGAGAAGGTCAGGGGTTATGGGGAATCTGGCTCAAAGATGCCTACAGCCTAGTTTCTCTTTTGTCTGAGAGTTCAACACCTAGCCACCACGGAATCCAACCTTTTCCATTGTTTCTTTTGGTTTATTTAATATATGCCTTTATCCAAATAAATGATACACCTACACTGCTTACAATACCATCAATGTATACATTCTGAGCACGGGGGGGGGGGGGGGGGGGGGGTCCCAGTGGGGAATGGAACCCCTGACTCTGGGGCGTGTTAATGCCATGCTCTACCCGTGGCGTTTCACTGGAGAGTCAGACAGAACCACTTATTTTTGTGTTTATCACAACTGAGCGAGTGCCACTGAGCCCAGCAGAACAGTTCCTTCACACACACCACCCATTCCCATGCCAACCAGAACACAGACGAGGCTGGCCGATCTATTTCAGGACCAAAGTATAAAACACAGCTCTCCAGTGTGTTGTAACACAGTCCATGACGATTAAAGACCCACAGTAGTTAACGTGTTGCATGCAGGCAGTCCCGTTTTGCTTCTCTCTCTCTCTCTCTCTCTCTTTTTCTCTCTCGCTCTGTTTCCCTCTTTGTCTCACCCTCTCTTTTCATGTATTTTATATTTATTTTATTTGTATAGCACTTAATCACAGTCACAGTCTCAAAGGGCTTTATAGGCCATACATTTATGGCACCCTAGCCCCCTAAAGACCAACCACAAAAATTGAATGCAGTGGGGAATCCCTTCCAAGGATGGTTAGGGGTGTAATGAGTGCCATAATTGACACACAGAGTACAAAAAGAAAATGTATTGGCCATGGTGATGAGCTGCTGACAGTAAAGCACGCTGCTAGCTGCCAGGTGGGGTGGCCAGGTGGCCAGGGGTCCAGTCACGATCACAGCAACGCACTAAAACAGAGACAGCATTAAGGCTAGATGGGGCAGGGTGGACAAAGAACAAATAGGCTCTACTCTGGTGCCTATCAGCAGCAGGGGTAGGCTAGTGCTAGCTAACAGGTTGATGTAGCTGTAATGAGAGCAGAGGGACACTCCTAGGAGCCAAATGAGAGAGTAAACTGAAAGAAGGTTTTAAGTATGGATTAAAAAAATTCAGTCGATTCAGCTTCCCTAATTACAGGTGGCAGCGTGGTTCAAAGATAGGGCGCTCAATAAGAGAAGGCTTTGTTTCCTGCTGATTTCTATTTAGACTTTGGTACTGAAAGAAGGTCAGGTCCAGAAGACCAGAGGGACAGAGAAAGCGCAGATTTTAAGTAAGTGCACCTTAAAATCTGCACTGGAGTTAGGATCAAAATCCAGCAACAAAACACTGCCATTGAGGGTTCTAGAATGCACCACTTGCCAGGCTAAAGTTAGCGTTGCCAGGTTAGCTCTCCCAGTCGAGTTACCAGCTCTCTATCAGCAGTCCATCTCCAGCCAAAAGTTGATTCCCTGTGTGGCCTGTTGAATCATAGTAGAATACTGCCAAATGTCTCTAGCTTTCAAAATGTATCATAAAGCAAAGTCTTGCATTTGGTGATATTTCATTTAAATCATCAATTCAATTTATGAATGTGCCATTAACAGAATGTTTCCTCCTGATGTTGAGAGGGGGTAGTGAAAGTCATTATGGTTAATGTAGGACAATAGCAGACTGACCGGAGAAGAAAAAGCCTGACATGACAGCATCAGTGTCAAATTACAAATGAAGAAAAACAACGAAGAATAAACCCTGGAATGATTTGAATGGCACATCAATGTAAGTAAATGTCATAAAATGTGTGAAGAAGTGTTTCAGCCTTTATTAATCCTTTAATGGTAGAGTGAGTTGGGTTAACAACTCAGCTTTGAGGAAGAGGAAGTTAGAGAAATAACCATGAGTTTTTTGCAGATTAAGGGCGCACTCACACTAGGCAAAGTTGCCCTGTACCGTACTCAAGTAAAATTGCCACGATACTAATAGATGTGGATGTACTATGAACCTCGAAATGGAAGTTACTGCTCTGACCAATATTCTGCCTTAGCATTCATTCATACATTCACACACAGATGGCGAAGTGAACCACGCAGGGTGACAGCCAGCTTGACAGGAGTAGTCAGGGTGAAGCGTCTTGCTCTGGGACACCTCGACACTCAGCTAGGAGGAGCCAGGGATTGAACTAGCAACCATCCGGTCAACCCGCACTACCTCCTGAGCTACTGTCGGCCTTGCCATCTACATCACCCAGGATAACTAGGTTAGTTAACCCACCCAGCGTCCTAGACTCTACAACAACTTCACTCTGCAACAACAAAAATAATAATAATAACATACATAAATCTATAATATATCAAATCTATCAAGGGTAAGGACCAAGTTCCTTTAGGTCGGGTCGGAGTCCCGACGTGGGTAAGGACCAAGTTCCGTTAGGTCGGGTCGGAGTCCCGACGTGGGTATCAGAGACTGTTGATCATAAATACATTGCACTTTCTAAAATGCTTTTTTTTACTTTGCTTTTATTTTCTGAAAAGTGAAAAGTGTTATATAAATAAAGTTGCCTTGCCTTGCCTATCAAGTCTATAAATCAATAAATCAATAAAGAAGAGGCTCTCCCTCTCTCTCTCTCTCTCCCATGGGTCACGGGGTGAAAGCGGGCGTGGATTAAAAACATGCTTACAGGTTTCTTTCAGCACAGAGAAGATGGGAGGAGTCCTCAATGTTTCGGAGGTCCTCATGAAATATTCAAAGAGCCTGAGACGTGGTACATATTTCATATTGACCTGAATGGGCGAGGCTTCTGACAGGGGGTGTGGGGGTGGTTGCTAAAGGGTGTGACTGTTGCTGAATGTTGACTTAACATTACTTATTGATCGCCACCGACTCACCCCTCAGCCACCCCCACACGGAGGGAGGAATCCCTGCTCGGGACACAAAAAACTGCACTGCGAGGCCAACCGACGAGAAGACTTACTTTGTCAAAACACGAGAAAGTGTCGGTTGTACGTTTCGGTTTACGCAACGGATGTGACGAAACCTTACGATGGTGAGACATGCAACTCTAATATGTATACGACATGAATTTGAATAACCCTATCAGGCCTCATATACATAAACACACACACACAGATATATATCATGGAAATCTAAATCAATGTCCAGAGAGGAGTGCTATCTTAATATACTCTTAACAGACCCTTATAAAAGCATTGCATCGCTTTCCTTTGGCGATTTCAGCACTACTAAAGGCACTTGGTGTAATTAAACCCTCCCCCCTCCACCGGGCCCCTCTCTCCTCCCATCATAATAGCCAATAGCACTGCGACGAGCACCAGCTCAGCATCCTTTAATTAGTATTGTGCACGAGTGTGCGTGTGTGTGTGTGTTGTGGAGGAGGGGGGGGAGGTCGAATGGTTGAAGACAGCAAAGAGGCGACTGAAACAGAACAGAGCGGTACACTGGTCCCCTGAGTCCTGTCTCTCTCTCTCTCTCTCTTGCTTTCTCTCTCTCTGCCTCTCTCCCTATATTTCCGCCCATCTCTCACTCTCTCCCCTTTTTCTCTCTCTCTGCCTCTCTTGCTTTCCACCTCTCTTTCTCTCTCTCTCTCTCTCTCCGCCCCTCTCTCTCACTCTCCTCTTCTCTCCTTTATTTTGCCCCTGCCCCTCGCCCTCACTCCCCCATCCCTGTTAGCCCCCTCCCACCACTCTGTCAGTGACAATTAGCAAGGAGCCATGACATCATCATCCTCCACTAATGGATCTGCGGCAACGCGACAGAACAGTGCAGTCGGTATTATGGACGGCCACGTTCATTCTGCCTGCCTGCCTGCCTGCCTGGGTGGTATTCAGTTTTTGTGACCACCTGTCTTTCTGTCTTTTACACTGGCTTAAAGAACCATTTAAAAAATATTTGATTCTTTTTGATTTGATTTTTGTCATTTTTTATATTTTTTTAGCTACATGCCGAGGCACTACAGATGAAAAGCATTTTTAAAAAACACAGCTGTATTTACAGTAATGTAGTCAATGTGCTTTCTGTTTTTTAACATAAAAGCTGTAAGTAAGATACAGTCCTTCTCTGTTCGTTATATATAATGGACATCAAGAAATGTCCCAAAAACGCTTTTTTCTGTATCTGTATCGAATATGTCAAATAATCTGCAAACAAGTGACCTGACAACTGAAACCAGGTCACTTGTTAGCGGAGTGAACCCATTTCAACCCATTTCGACAACGAGGTTTGTAATGTCTTTCTTAGCGTCACATTCGGAGGAAGAACACAAATAAAATGTAATTGTTAAATAACGTTTAGCCTTGTCTTGTCAATGCTGATTGGAGCCCATAGTGGCAAATCCATTTCTAATTAAAACATGTTGTGAACATGTCATGACTAATGAAATCACATTGAGTTTTAACGTTTGAGTAATAATCATGAAAACCAACTTGCTCCAGCAGAAAATTCCTTTTGCAATATATTATTAGACCTAATCAAAGAAATGTATCATAGTGTCATTTAATCAGAATGACTCTCATTAAAAGTTAATTGAGTGGAAACATGGATTGTTCGCTAAGCATTAAAAACGCCCAGATTTGTTATATTGAATTTGGCAATCTTGCAAACAATTTACCAATGTTGGTTATATTGTCCATAAATGAGTGGGCCCAATAGTGAACAAATACACTGGGCCTTATTACGTGTTGTTGAATATTGAGGGCTGAATTGGTTTTCCCCTTGGCCCCAGAGACCGTACACTTTCAATCTGGCTTTTCAATCAAAATTAATTGGATTCTATTTCTGGCCACATTAGGGTTTTTTTTGGTCTCTACTGGTTTCCTGCTTCAACCTTTTCCTAGTCTGGACCCCATTTCTTTTATCCTGAGTGTGACAGAATAAGAATGAGAGAGAGAGAGAGAGAGAGAGAGAGAGAGAGAGAGAGAGAGAGAGAGAGAGAGAGAGAGAGAGAGTGACATATGCTGTCAATAATGTTGATGGAGATGTGTAAAGACATTCATTATATGGCCCAGTCCCAGTCAATAGTTTCATTAACTCAACACTATCCAAATCCGTTACATCGTTATCTAACACTATTACTTTTTCACTGTACATACATATTTGGATTTCTATTGTCTTGTATTTTAGAAGATTGCGTTTAAAGTCACAATATGTAACATTTCACCTAGCTCATAGCCTAAAATCACCATTGTCACTTCAATGATGATCGGTAGTGATTTCAATAATTGTATCAATAAAATCACATCCTAAAACTGATATATTCTACAAATCAAAAATGCTGGCCAGTCCGTAGGCCTACCTCTCTCTTTGTTTTCAAGTATGTTACCATCGGCACTCCCAAAACCCCTCACGCCACACAACCAACCGAGCTACATCAGTAAGAGGGGAAATGCACTGTTATTGTGTTTCTTTAATCCTGAAATTCCCCTGCCTACCCCCGGGTGCAATTGTAGGCCTACATACTACAGCTTTAATTTTTTGTAATTATTATTATTATTTGGCATCGTTTTTGACTTTGGTGCTTTGCAAATGTACTTATACGTTTTCCATGCAAATAGCACACTTTGAATCCCGAATCTTGAGGGAAAGAGAGAGGGCAATGCAAAACGAAATCTAGATCAGACCACTTTCCCCTTCTATTTCTCATCGATCTATGTCTGGGTTCCAACGCTGTCATTGCAGGCCCTTGCTCTCATCTCTCAACCATTATTTAGCGTACATTTCAATTTCGTTTACTCTAGGGGCAGTTTGCGTTGGTTCAGGGGCTCACTGAACCCCCCTAGTGGCCGTAGCAAAATATAAATAATGCAATCAGGGATTTCAATATTATCAAGATTTTTTATAACATAGACCCTATAATGTATTGTAATACCTTGCTCTAAAATAATAAATACAGAGGGTTAACTTATTGTGGGACTGTGATTATTATTTAAAAAAAACATTTATAAAACATTAGTTCTTGTTTTTATTCTGTGGTATCATAGTCTGCATGGACACTCTCTCTCCACCATTGCTTTGAAAGAAGACTGACCAACTTTTCTTTCCCTAATGCAGAAAATGTATAGCCTATGTTACGCTGCCACCTGGTGGAGATCCCAATGCACTACATAGGCCTACCTCTCTGTTTTAACGTAAGTGCTGCAAAGTGCATAAGTGCAAGAACGGCCCTGTCCAGAACGGGCCGATTGCTTGGCCTTGCAGATTTCTCGAGAACCACCTCATCCAAACACACTCAACACTTCACTTCCTCGGGTCCTGAGCAATACACCAAGTGTGAAGTCGATTGGATCAACTTTGGTCGATATAATCAAACATCAGACAGACATGCAGAGACTCCTCTAATTATAGTTGGATGCTTACGTTTATTCTGTGATCAAGTTATATATTGTGTGCAAATGTTGTTAATGCACACTGAAGACTTTCATAATCAGCAAAGGCCACGTCTGACATAAAAATCTTCACTATTAATGAATTAACTCAAATTGTTACACAGTTTATAGAACCGTTAGGTGCAGGTGTTTGTGTAGTGCCGTTTATTTTGAATTTAGACAATACGATGCACAGCAGTTTCTGTAAACGTCTTAATCTCTCGTTCTTCAGATCTTTACAGATGTAGGCTACTGTTTGCTAAGTCTAATCATGTCTGCAGAGAGAAGTGTAGTCTGGAAACAAACGATGCAGGGATCACGCCTGATGACTGATGATAACCTGTTGTAACTACGTGGACGCGGGTGCATAGCAACCACATGACAACCGAGAGAAACAGCTCAGCTCACCATCGATCACAACACAGACATAAACTACATAGGCATTTCGATTTAGTTGACAATTGCAGAAAAAACGAAAAACGGGCATCACGATCGAATTAAAGCAATGTCTGCAATGTCTAAAGTGGAAGAAGGATTCACTACTAAACTCACGGACTCCACCAGGTGGTTGAGTCGGGCGGGGGAGTCGACCAAGAGGAAATTTCTCATCGGACTCCTTATGCGTTGCAGAAGCGTGCCGGTTCTTGAAAGCATTAGGGGTGTGCTGCAAGTGACCTTCGGGAAAGACTTCACTTACACCAGGTCAAAGAGGCCAAACTTGGCCGAAGATTTGACTCTCTGCTCGGACCGAACGCCGGATTTAAAACTATCCAGTGCAGACGTGGTGGACACATTGAATTGGTTTAGCTGCAGCCACGACTGGATTAAATCACGTTATCTGTTATCGGTCCTGTCGCTTTGTGACACCGGGCTGCTGCACATGCTTGCAAACCTGAACGACGTGCTTCTGGCGTGGGAGCGACGCGCATGTCTGCTCCAAAATTGTGAGATTCTGAGCTGTGCCAGCTTACAATATGCCTTTATTATATTATATGAATTATTACCATCAATCTCAATCAAATACCTCCATTCAGTCTATTTATTTCTTAAACTCGTTTTCACCATTCCTTTAATATGTCAATCAACTACATCAATATCTCATTCTCACTCACTCACTCATTCACTCACTCACTCACTTAGGGCCTACTCTCTTTCATTCTCATTATATACACATTAACCTCTTAACCAGAAAAGAATAGCAATTAGTTAATTAATTAACATGACCCTTCTTCTATTGTTCCTCCAGCCACAGAGGTGGACTCCATCCCAGAATGTGCTTCCTCCTTTTGTTCTGAAGATCGTCCGCATCTGGATCTTCTCAAGCAAGCCGGCTCCATGTTTGAGCGGGTGGCTCTTTGTGAGGACAAGAATGATGTGAAGAGACCAACTTGTCTTATCTCCACATTATGTGAGCCAACCATAAGGGAACCAGGTAGGCCTACATTGTTCAGTGTAAGGAGAGTGTCTACTGGTTTGACAAATTTGGAAGACAATTCTCATTATAAAATAACTCTCATTATTTTTATGAAATATTACATTATATTTTATTTATATGTTATATTATGTTATTATTATCATGAACTATTATTACTTTAATTTGAATTGTATCTTATTAATACCAGAGTTATGTTTATCAACTGTCTCTAATGTACAACAAAAACTCTCATTTAAATCTACTAATTTTGCCTTTATTTTTCTTTATTTTTTGTTATTACATGAATCTCTCTCTTAACCATATTGCCCTCTTGTGCTCTCTGCTGTGACACCCTTAATATCCCACCTGGGATTAATAAAGACTGTTTTCTCATGTTATTTGTTCATGTGGAATAACCATTGTATTTTGTTATTGTACTTTCCGCTTTGACACCCTTAATATCCTCCCTGGGGTTAATAAAGTGCGTTATTATTTGTTATTTGTTATTATTATTATATTATTATGCGCTATTATTTGTGTCTGTGTGGTAGGGCTGGGCGATTAATCAAATTTTGATCGCGATTTCGATTTCAGAGTGAAACGATCAACAAACTAATATAATCAAGTTGAAACTTTAAAAAAAAAAAATATATATATATAGAAATTGCAGAACAGCTGGATTCATATCTGGACTTTATTTTCTATTTGACCATTTTGTGTATTTTTTAAGGGGAAATTTCAAAGTTCTCATTTACAAAGTGTTTTTTTGGAGAGAAATTATGAATAAATACATCATGTTTTCAAATTCGTTTGAATAATCGTTTGAATAATCAAGATTTCAATATTGACCAAAATAATCGTGATTATGATTTTTTCCATAACCGAGCAGCCCTACCGTGTGGCATAACCAGTGTATTTTATTATGGTACTTCCAGCCTGGATCAGGAAGGGGACCCCATGTGAGGACCCAGGTTCAGATGGCGAGGACCCGACTTTAAGGGTGATCCCCGGGTCCTCGGCCTCCCTGTCTGGGGTGGGCCGCCACCGGGACTTCCTGCGCTGCCTCCCGGTCCACCTGTCCAAGAGGATACTAGGTTAGCTTAAATAGCTCACTGCTATCTCACAGTACCTCGGCCTTCATCACATATGATTATATGTTGTTGTTTCTTTCTAAAGATTACATAACTGTGTTTCCTTATTCATCCATCTATGGGGACAATGGTGTCATGTTTGTGTTGTCGAATTCATGGTTTTGATTGTTTTGCATGGTGCAACTTATATCCCTGTCACTACACAGCAATCACACACATAGTCCTAGATCATTTTAGAAACTAAATTCCACAAAAACAAGAAATACACTGAAAACTTCACAGAACCCTCTGCAGCTCCACAACAATGAATCACACACATGTATCATTTTAGACACTCAATTTCACTCCAACAATTTTTCAACACACACACACACACACACGCACACACGCCACTCTTGCGCAGGTGATGCATCTGGGAAGTATGATTTGCTCTGTCCTTCTGTTGCCATTCACAAACCCTGTTGAATCAGCAGTAAAGTAACAGAGCCATTCTATTGATGCCATGGGGATGTTACTCAATTAGACAAGAATGCCCTTGTTAAAAAACCCAACACAAGTGGGTAGCCCTTGGATACAACTGACAACAATACCCTGCCTAGCAACCTGCTATGAGTGTACTGCCGATAAACAAGTCATATGTTGACAGGAAGTTTATGAAAGACAATAGGCCTGAAAAGGTCAGAACATTACGCTCTGCAAACTACTCCATTGATTTACTAATGTTTATTTGATGTTGTTGATGTTTGATGTTAACTTACCAATTATACATCAAAAAATACTAGAAAATGCAGCATTGTTAAAAACACACTTCACACACTAATTCATTTGCAGACCAATCAAGTTTGTGATATGTCTTTTGCCTCAGGTCTTTCAGATAAGCCTACCTTGAGATGCTGCAGAAATGTGTCCCGACACTGGCGGTACCTTGCAGATGACCTAGTTTTAGATCAGAACGCTATGGGAGTGGTAAAAAAAAAGGTTCTGAGCATGCAGGTATGGGATTTTTACAGTAATGAATCTTTATATTCATATATTGGTAATTTATACATCAAAAACTATTAGGAAAAATTAGCATGATGCAAATTAAGTGTAATTTATTTTATCTAGAAAATAATAATCTCAAATAATATCCTAATTCTGTCATTATTTAAATCCTATCCTGGTCTGACCTGCAGAGTAACCGTAATAAGAAGGTGCTTAGCGATGTCTACGCCAATGTTCTTGAGGTCCTCGTACCCATTGGAGCAGTCGAGGAGGAGGAAGTTCCCTTTGATGGCCATGAGGTCAGCCTGTAATGCTCTCTCAGTGTCACTGCCCGAACCACCTGCCTGAGTTAGCCTGAGAGAGAGGGCTGAGGAGAAGGTCTGCTCAGCGGTGACTGTGATTGGTTCCCTGCAGGAGAAGCTGTTCGGAGGAGCTTACTCAGGCGTGAGAACGAAGGCAGTGCAGATGGAGGAGCGCAATGTTTACTGCGGCTTGTTCAGTGTCACCACGCTCCTTGACAAGTCAGTGTCTTTCTTTTCAGACAGTTAATAGAAGGAGGTTGATAGGAGCAAGACTTTAAAGGTTGATTATAAATGTCAGACATTGTGGTAAGGATATTACTATATAGGATCCTAAGCTCCATCAGATACATTTAGGTGTCATATATTAAATGACAGAAATGAAATATTGTGTAAGAAATATAAAAAAATACATAAATATACAGTCTTAAGTTAAAACGGAAGATATTTAAGCATCAAGGAATACAAAAAACACTTGTTTTCGAAAATTTGCCTGTGTGATGAAGATTAACCACATTTCCCGCATGTGGTAGCACATTAATAATAAAACACAAGGACTAACGACCATGCTGCAAATAAGTATGTTACTTTTGCATGTCATCCTTTGGATTACTGTTTTAGCGTCTTGATCCAGAAATGAATCAAATTAAATCAAAGTGTGGGTGATTCTCTGTGTGACCGATGCATCCGTTGCAGGAAGGATCCTCACCGCTTCGTACATTACGGAGGGGGGTCTCTGGTGGCCATCGGCTCCAAGGACCGAACCGTGCGACTGCTGAGCGTAGCGTCCAGGAAGGAGGTGGCCCCCGCGCTCAGGGGTCACGTGGGCAGCGTGCGCACGGTGCTTCTGTGTGAGGACAGAGACCTGGTCATAAGTGCCGGCTACGACCTCAGCATCAGGTGAGGTGGTGGCGATGGTGGGAGATGATGGGGGGGGATTTTTAAAATGATTTTTTGTTATAACTATACTTATAATAGTATAATTATGTCTTGAGGCTCTTTGACACGCAACGCATAATTAAAATTATTTCATCACATATGATTATATGTTGTTGTTTCTTTCTAAAGATTACATAACTGTGTTTCCTTATTCGTCTATCTATGGGGACAATGGTGTCGTGTTTGTGTTGTCGAATTCATGGTTTTCATTATTTTGCATGGTGCAACTTATATCCCTGTCACTACACAGCAATCACACACATAGTCCTAGATCATTTTAGAAACTAAATTCCACAAAAACAAGAAACACACTGAAAATTTCACGACCTCAGCATCAGGTGAGGTGGTGGCGATGGTGGGAAATGATGGGGGGGATTTTTTTAATGATTTTTTGTTAGAACTATACTTATAATAGTATAATTATGTCTTGAGGCTCTTTGACACGCAACGCATAAGTAAAATTATTTTGCATCTAGTCCTCCATTAGAATTTTTGTCAAATGTAGTCAAATGTTCACTCATTCATTCATTCATTTATCTATTTATGTATTTAAGTATTCCCTCATACCGGTACACACATAGGTGTTGGAGCTTAAAGACAAGTGTGTGTGGGATGCTGTTGAATGGTCACACTGGAACCATCACCTGTCTCGACGTCCACAGTGACCACCTCGTCTCCGGGGCCAAAGACTGCAGGGTCAAAGGTCAAGCACCTTACGTTCTTACATTTTTTCGAGACGTTCAAGCTGCTCTATCAGGCAACCTCAAAAATATATTCTCACAGCGCATCGCACTCACTCATATCTGACAGATGGCCATAACATTTCATTCCTAGCCAATTACACTCAATTCATAATTCATAAACCTTACATACAACCTCTGTAATACTCAAACACACACAAGGGAAAGAAACAAAAGCATCCAATGATAATTTTTTCTTTTCCTTTCTTTTTTTACAGTGTGGAACCTACAGAAGGGGAAGTGTTTGGAGATGTTGAGGTGGAAACACAGCAGCCCTGTGCAGTGTGTGAGGGTCTCCTCGTCACTGGTCTACAGTAGCTGTGCCAAGGGCCTCGTCAAGATATGGGACATCGAGAAGGCGTCGCTGCTAAGGGTATGAAGGGGAATATTTGCACAAATGATACATATATGGTGTGAGTCAATCATTCATGCATTGGACCCATATGATATGATTGAAGTTTTTTTTAACTTGGGGGCAGGATGGTGGTAGTGAATGGGGGGGGTTTAAATCCCCGGATTTGTCTCCAATGTTCACCTTCTACTTGAGGTTCTTCTACAGAGAGACACCCCCTTATTGCCCCTTCAAGGTCATTGATCTGAATTCACTGCATGTCACTTTGCATAAAAGTGTCTGCTAAAGGATTTCACTTTTTTTCTTCAGGTGCTGGATGCCCACTCAAGCTCTGTGAAGTGCTTGTTCTTCGACCGGTGGCACCTTCTGTCAGGTGACGCTGGAGGGAAGGTTATGGCATGGAGCACCCACTGTGATGCCACTAAATGTCTCATGACGTTCACCCACCCAAGGTAAGTTCCTGGCAGCTGAGATTTGCTCCCCTAATAGGCCTTATATCATTGTGACAAATGCTGCATTATACCCACAGAAACAGGGGTGTTAAATCAGTAACCAAGTGATACGCTATATAACTATACAAACAAACCACATCAAGTTGGTTAGTTTCTGCATGTCACTGTGAACAATGCAGTGACATTTATATTTGGGTTCAACAGAAAAAGGATGACACTGTATTGTAGGCAGTGACATTTATATTTGGGTACAACAGAAAAAGAATATCCTTATGTGTTCATCCTTTTCCCATTGTACTCCAATATGAATGTCACTGTATACAATACAGTTACTCTGTGACTCTAGACAATGATTAAGGGTGTGCTGAACGCTTGGTGCAGGGCGGTCCAGTCTCTGGTCCTGGCCTACCTGCGCGTGGTGACAGGCTGCGTGGACGGGAAGCTGCGGGTGTTCAGCTTCCTCACCGGGGACTGCCTCAGGGTCATCAATGCCGGGAGCAAACTCAACCCCATTCTCTCTGTTCATTTCCATGGCAACAAGTACGTGAGTCTCATGCACAACGTCCATATTCACAGAACCAGTTCAGTTCATTTAGTTTTTTTGTTGAATGCCTCTTCAAAACTCTGCTGTACCATAAAGCTATAGTGATAGTCAGCATCAGGGTTGAAACTGCCTGTAAAGCAAAATTATTTCTTTCATTAAGATGTATAAATATAATATGTATAAAGTACTTGATAATCCTTACATTTTTCTACCTTGTGGACTGAGCACACGTGGGATAAAACAGAATCAAATGTAACGTTACTTGGGACATAAATTTTCAGTGTTTTACATAGCTCTCTCAGTGTTACAAAATGATTAGCTGTATCTCCAGTTTGTTTTACTATGGAGGAGAACGGGGGTAGAGCATTGTTTCCAGTAAGGTGTCATTTCCAGTGGATTGTAAGAGGAGTAGAGCTGTCCGCCGCCTTTCTTGCAACTAACTGCCATTAAAAAATTCCCCAAAAGTTTGTTAGACCGTGTTCCATGTTCTTTCTGTTTCTTCTACCACCACCATCACCACCACCACCACCACCACCACTACAACCACCTCCTCCACCTCCAACACTCACACAGTGTGTTGGTGAACACCACGTCCAGCCTGCAGCTCTTCCAGTTTGTCAAAGTGGGCTGGGAGTACCAGTCAGCGGCCCTCCGCTCTCAGTCCTCCGAAGCCCTGGCCCTCTCCGAAGTTGTGAGGGTACCTGCTGGGCGCGGGACCCGGTACAGCGACCCGGGCCCCGCGCCCAGCAGGTACCCTCACAACTTCGTCCGGGCGGAGCGCATGGCGCTGGTGGGCTCGCCCTGCCGGGAGATCTGCGGCCCGGACGGCAAGCGGTCGGAGAGGGCGGCGCTGTCCCATCATGCTCGCTCTTTGTCTGCAGGGAGAGTGAGGCGAGCAAGAGGTAATAGGAGCTGGAGTGAGGGGCATTCTGTAGGCTAATGTATACATGCAAATACACTACCTTCACATGGAGGGTGCGTTGTACACTTCTATGTGAGTCCGTTCTACCACATGCATTTTCTATTCAATAGATCCTTTTAGTTCAGTTTAGTTTATTGTAGGGAAGGGAATTCTCGTTAATGTTAAAAATGCCAGAATAAGCCAAGAGGCAATTTTTCATCAGTAATCCTGGGCATGGTGTGAAAAATGTGTTAGTCCTTCAAAGACTATTTTTATGCCCTTGTTACAAATTCCCCTTTCCCGTAAGTCATAAATATATGCCATTTGGTCGACGCTTGGCCCTATAATGCCTTACGAGACATGTATGTGCATGTATTCACACCACGAATGTATGAATGTGTGTATGAATGTCTGTATGAATGAATGTATGCTGTTGTAGTTGCTCCAAAAAAAGGACCATATTCATTCCACATTCGTCTTGTTAAACCCTCTATAAAGATGAACATTATGATTCATAATATGCACGTATGTATGGTACCCAGAGTCCCAGCAGGAGTCCCTGGGGCGGTGCAGCTTGAGCGACCTGCGCAGCCGGGCCTACCTGGACCGGCAGCCTGAGTTCAGGACCCCGCCTCCCTCGGCCATCTCTCCTGGGAGGCCCGCCAGCGGCCGGGGAGCAGAGAACGTTTGGACACAGAGACACACTTCAAAAGGTACTCCCACTGACTGAGACACGCCGACACGCAGTACAGCCGCACACATGCAAACACGCATGCAGAGACACACACACACACACACACACACACACACACACACACACACACACACACACACACACACATACACGCACACACACACACACACACACCATTGGTTCGAATCAATCAATTATTTCAAAAATTCAGATCCAAATTCAGCATCTTTCGCTTCTTAACATCTTTCGACCTGTCCTCTACTAAACTGTTTCCAGCCAAGGAGTTTTGTACGCCCGCTAAGACCGATGCGACGGTAAACGCCAGTGGGAGGGCTACTTCCGAGCACAAGAAGAAGTGTGCATGGTCCCTTACCTCCCCAGGACCCCCACAGGGAGCCAAGACCCCAGCATTCAGACTGCCGCCAGTTCTCGGGCAGCAGAACCACCGGTTCGGGGGGAGAACTCAGAGCTCACCGATGGCCAGTGGAGAACAGGATCGAGAGGAAAGGGCGACGGCGTCCAGGACCAGGGATTACTCTGACACGGGTGCACATCGTTGCCTTGCCGACGATTACCTCGCCAGCCAGAACCAGGCGGGACAACCACTGCGTTTTCAGAGGGAGCGCCCACATAGCGAACCCCAGCCTCAGAAGCGCACCTTTTTCAAAGCGGCACAGAAAGATCCAGAACGTCACGTGAACTTTCAGACCAGCGGCGCGCCCGCTAAGCCGGTTATGGACCCGTTTAGGGAGCGAGGAGGATTCAGGTTGCTTACCGACACCCAGTTGCAGTGAGTTTGTCACCTTGAATCTTAATCCATCGTAATTGTTGTCATTTTTCGTGTTTTGGAACGTTGTGATGCCACTCACTTTGTCCGACAGGCGTTACATCACTCTGACCCGGTCTCTGAATGGAGGCACAGGGGACACACTGGCTGTGTCGCCCGTCTCTACCAGCGGTACAGAAGCCACGAAGAAGAGCAACAAGCAGAGCACGGCTCTCAGCAGGCCCCCTGTGAAAAAGGCTTGGATGACTGAAGTCAAAGAGGCCCCCAGGATGAACTTGACAGACCGGGGCAGATGGAAACTCTAACGCCAATGAGTAATTATATGAATGTCCAAAGTTGCAAACTTTTATACAGTTGGTATCAGCAGAAAGTAACATTATTATTATTTTATTATTGGTGTGCAGCCTTTTTCCTAAATTCTGTTGTCCACTAGGGGTCAGCATTGTATCGATTGTGCATCAATGTTTATATAAATTCCCCAAAGGAAATCTATGTTCTCCAGAGTCATTTTATGATACATACATTGATCATGGCACTCCTATCCTAGTACTGCTAGCTAGCTGAAACTTTAGACTTTCAGGATGAGAGAAAAAAAAGAATGTTTCTCCTCTGAAACAGAATATATTCCGGGATGAATGCAATCTCTGTGGGCTGCATTCATGGCTCCTAAAGTGCTTCAAAGGAGATCCATACAGTCTGCTTTTTAAACAGCGAGAGAGGGTCCGTCACACCCCTTCTAGATATTTCACCCTCCCACCTGCCCCTGTGCCTTGGGGGCATCATTAGAGGGTGAGGAGGTGGAAGATCAGGGAGAGAAGGTCTTCAGCCTGCTTCTACAGCAGGGCAACAGAGGAGTACAAAGAAAGAGGCTATATAGTGGGAGGGGGGGGGCTATGACTGGGTAACACCACCACCACCACCCCCAACCACCACCACCACCACCCTCCTTTGGAGAGTCTCCCCTTTCAGCAGCATGTCTGCTGCTAATTTGATTTAGTCTGCAGAAAATTGGGGATAATGGGCTCCTGGTCCATTCTTTTGCCACAGAGCCGGTGTCCGAGGTATAGCTGCGTCTTGACCCCGTTTGCCCCCACCCCCCAACACCCCCCCGAGAAATTCAGCACAGCCACCATTGTTCCCTCAGGTATGGCGGGGGACCCCTTTGGCCGGGGTCGGGAAAGCTGGGAACCGGGTGATAATGAGTGTGAAAAATCAAAGCAAAAGAGAAAATCTTTACGGAGGAACTCTTTTGGAGGTTCCTGCTCTCTTGAGGAGGCCGAGGGCGCTGGAAGGAACCAGGAGAGGAGGAGGGAATGGATGGATGTGCTTGGGGTGCGAGGGAGAGAACTGGGAGCTAGGAGGACAGAGTCCTGATGGAAATGACGGTTAGCCTTTCAAAAGTGAAAGGGAGTTTGGGGTCGGGGGGAGGGGTGGGGTGGAGGAGGAGGTCTGGGGAAAGGGGCCAGACAATAGCCTGCGGTAGATCCTTAAGGTCGCCTTTTCGTCTGTATGGATTTGCATCATAGGTTATTTTTCAAACAGATGCTCATCCGTCTTTGTCATGCTCCGTCATTGGCTGATTAAAATCGGGGGTCTGAATTGGCTGGAGACTTGTGCACATACACCGTGCAGGTTAGTCCTCCGGGCTCGTCGCGGTTCAGGATTACGGCCCATGCACACAATCGGGACTTGAATTATTTCCTATTTGCATGTCACTCAGACAGTTGGCCCGACTTGCCCTGGAGCTGTTCCGATATCACAACGCCACCGAGGATAAGAAAAGACGGGCATCAGATGCATGGGCCCTCAAAATATGCTAATCACAGCATTCCCATGGGAAACTGGATTCTGATAAGAATGACTGATGGTGATTGCAAAGACAGAATCTTCACTTGCAAGGAAAATAAAACGCAATACAACTTGTCTCTGGTTTGTGATACGCAGCCGGATGCAAACAATGCAAACAAAAGTGGACGATGTTGGAGACAGAACTAACAACAGAGAACATCAGGCAGTGAGAGCAGTGATGTCGGCACATCCGCAAGATAACCTCATTGATTTCACTACAGCTCTGAAACGCCAGCACTCTCCTTAACTACACCCTGTTAGTGTCCAGGAGCCCTGGTGGTGGAAACCAGATCCATGTGCCTTTCTGACCTCATTTGCTGATAGCGATCGCAAAGCGAAAGGCGCGCGCGCGCGCGAGAGAGAGGCAGCCACGCAACCAAATGGGAGGTGCAATTAACAGGAACACCATTACTGCGATACAGGGATACCTAGGGCTGATTAACAGCCCCCAATACGGTGCCAGGGCCAATTAGATAAGCAAGGGATTGGCCATTGATTGGACCGCTCCAGAGGTTCCACTGCAGTGAGCAGGTTCTGGAGCTGAACCTCGCTTCATTCAAGGGGGCCTCAGTCTTGATTGAGCCAAGAGACCAACGTGAAACTGCCATGAAGTTACTTAGCTATTTTGCTGAATGCTGCAGAAACCCCACCTCTCTAGGTGGATGGTTATGCTGTAATTTTGGTGAAAGGTCCAATGTAAACTCAATCTGTAGAAATGATGACTTAAATCGATAGGGTGGATTGAGTTTTACTGTTGACAATGTCATTGAACCTGTGGGGTGAATATGGAGTCACAGTATATTATATATTTATTGTGCATTAGTGAGAATATTATTCTCGAAGGCTCTGAAACACAGGCTATTTCAGGATTCATGCTTCATGAATGATGTGCGTATGATCACTGAGACATAGATGTTACTGGCAGTGGTATACAGGGTAAAAGAAAAGTCTGGGTCGCAATCATTTTCAGATGTCAGAGTAGGGCTGTGGGCCAAACAATGTATAGCTTATATCACAGCATTGTTATCGGCCCAATCTTTTTCTGTTTCTTTAATTTATAAATGCATGTTTCCTTTGATGAAAGTAAGAAATATGTGAACTCCACATGCATGGTCTATTCTTCTTTATGTATTAATATTGATGCATTTAGAACTTGATGGGACTGATGGGAATTGTCGCTATCATTATGTGTGGTATAATATTGTCCACTAGGGGGTCTACTTGGATTATTTATAGTATGTATGACAGTTTTGCTTGTATGGTGCAGCAAGATGGACCAACCAATTCTGCAAAAAGGTATACAATTGTTTGCTCTCTCTCTCTCTCTCTCTCTCTCTCTCTCTCTCTCTCTCTCTCTCTCTCTCTCTCTCTCTCTCTCTCTCTCTCTCTCTCTCTCTCTCTCTCTCTCTCTCTCTCTCTCTCTCTCACTCTCTCTCTCGCGCGCTCGTGTTGTGTTGCCAGTTTGGCTCGCACTGACCCTATGCTGTTAATTGTTTCTAATTTGACATAGCAGCCCACTCTCCGAGTTTCTGCATTAGTACGTTGAATTAGAAGTGACAACAACACGGAAAGTAAACCGTAACACATTTCTTAATGCCGTCCGCAGCTGCCTGGAACGGGGCTCTTCCAAGCCATTTGAGTACAGTTATTCTTACCATTTTTATGGGATGTCAGTGTGAATAGACTCTAAAAAGCCACTGAGTATCTCCAGTGTTGCCCAAGACAAGGAGTGCCAAGCGCTGACCTGTGGTTTCAATGGTCCTCAGTCAGCTCTAAGTCTGGGCCAGACGCACTCTGGCGACAGTGTTAAGAGTCATAATTTAACCTTTTTCTTTTTTTTTATCCTGGCACATATATATGGAGACCCAGCAGGTCAGGGGTGCCCCGTTATTTAAGGGGGTTTGTCAGACTCAGACTGATTCAGGGTGAGGAATGGGGAGGTGTAGGGTGATAGAGAGGATGTGGCCACTGAGAACAAGTATCCAATTGACACAGGAAAAAACGGTTTCCCCTCTCTCAAAGATCAGAATTTAATAATTGTTGAGCATTTCTGAAAAAGAACCTGTAGTAGCCTCTGGGCCAATAAGATCAGATTTGATGTGACATCAAGATCTTGACACATTCTTTGAAGTGGTAGGCTCTGATGTATTATAGTGGAGATATGGTCGATCAACCCTCAAATGTGAGTAGCATTATTAGCATACACACCATCTCAGATTTCATACCTGAAGCTCTATGGTTGATACGCTACACTATGGGAGCATATCGTGTCTACTTTCTTGCAACTTACATAAATAAGGGTTTTGGCGACCAGACGCAAGCTGTCCACAAATGAATTATTTATTTATTTTAAGCAATAACAAATCTCACGATGTCTGTTAATATATCAACTCGCTTCCTGATATTGTGTCAGTTTGTGCGGGACTGTAATATTTCTCACTCACACTCTGCAATTAACATGGGTCGTGTTGTTGTGTCGTTTTGCCTTGGCAAGGTCTATACTTCCACAGCTTATTAGATGTAGCGACGTGTCTTCAAGTAACCAATTTGGGTTTGTTTACTGGTGACTGCTGACAGCGGTCGAGACAAAGAGAGGGTGAGACACCCGGGCAGTAATTGGACATGTGTTCTTTCGTATTCCACTTCCTGCCCGTATTCCTGCTAAGCAAGCACTTAGCTGCTGGATCACGTTAGCTACAGATGTACGCTCTGCTCCCTAACCTGATACCAACGGGACCTCTCACCGTCTAGGGACGGCAACACCGGATAAGGAAGAATACGACCTTGGTTTTAGAATAACTCACGCACACACACACACACACACACACACACACGCACAAACACAGCCTACACTTTTTCAAGACAGTTTGCCAAGCGTTTCAGTCCCAGAGTCCCACTTATATTATAATACAGCTGTTCTTGGACTTCCTAGTAACACCTATATCATTCTCTTCCCTCTTTTGCCTTTAAGATAGGTAACGCTGTCCTTCCATCATGTTTAGGTAGATGTGAGTCCTTTTAGTTGGCATCAAGCTGCACAGAATGTGATGTGGGTGAACTTCCAGCGACCCATCGATGGAACCCATGGGTCTGGGGGCTGGCGGCTGGCCAGCAGGTGTCTGCCTCTCTAAAAGCCCCCATCCTCCGGTGTAGGATGGGGATCCTGATGGATGGGGCCACGTCTTCGGGGGGGGGGGGGGGGGGGGGGGGGGGGGGTTATCCACCTCTCAGGGCACTGGATTTTTACCTTTTTTATACTCTTTCTATACTCTTTTACACTCAAGTAAAAGTCAATACTTTGGTTGGTGTCTGCTTACTTGACATCAGGGTTGGGAGAAAGTTGCGGAACCTTATTACGCAATTCGGATGCTTATCATTGTTTCACTATGCTGTGAAAAAAGCAACAGGATGTCATTCTTTGAAATTTTGCGGATACAAATCCATTGGATATTAATTTGCTTCTCATCAATTTTCCCATTTAAAGTCAGTATGGTTTGATAATTAAACTTGTCTACGGCTATGAATTGACTATATGTGCTTATTGCTTCCGACGTTAAGATAACTTGGTTAGCCAGCTCCATCTCAAGCTCATTTATCCAATCAAACCGGACAACAAATGAAAGTCAACCCTGACACCCAAAATGGATGTCGGTGATCCGGGCATTTAGATGTTTGAGAAACGTCTCTGTCGATCTGACCTCATCTCTCCCTACCTGCCTTTTTCACTCTCTCGTTCAGCTGTTGAAACACTCCAAACGCTCCTGTAATTGTTTCAGTGTGTCGGCCTTCCTTGTAATTTCAACAGGCCAAGGTGGATGAGTCAAGCGTCACGGGCGTATTATCAACCTGATGTGGAAACTACAAACTGACTACTGGTATTCTGGAGAACATTCTACTACCTCTTGGTTTGAGTTTTTTTCTTCTGTTACTTTATGGTGTGAAATAGAAATTATGATGGGAAATATGGTAGATTTAACACAGTGTGTTATGGCCTTTTCTATGGACATTGTGCTGACAGAGGACTATTAAGCAACACACATCACCGTTATGTTGCAGAACTGTGTCCCATTTGGTTCCACTGTGTTTACTGTCCCTGTAATGGCCTTGACCACGCAGGAACTATCATCAAGAGGGCTCGCCGGTAAACCTTTGAAGCATGACAAAGATGAACATGGATATGTTGTGTGTTGAAGCAGTCAGGGGAAATAAGGTGAAATAAAAATACATTTGTGCAGGGCAAACGGTCACACTCTCTATACGTGGGGATACTATGAAAGCAGGGAAAAATAAATGTACACGTTACACAACTGTTAATGTCCAAAACCATGAGAGATTTCTCAAAGGCAGCTTATGGATGTTCTTCACATGAGTCATGTCTAACAACACCACCACATGTTAATATTGGTCCGGTCGGCGACATTAAAATTAAAAGCTGAATTGTTCAAAATATCCTTTTTTTTTTAGCACATTTCTGTAATCCCAGGCTACTTTCACACCATTCTGCTTGCGGGAAACCATTATCCTCTTTCTCTCCTCAATGTCCTTATAGGTCCGCCTGTTACTGTTGGCTGTTCCTCTCCCCTCCCCAGTTACTTGTTACACTTTTAATAAAACTCATTTCTACCCCGTTCTCATTGGAACCTCCTTCAACAGCTGCGAAGAAATTAATCCCTAACAGGGAAGAAAATAAGGTTAGTCTTCCATACTCGTTTATTGTGAAAGTATAAAAAAATGGTCCGGATTCCAAAAGTGTTATTGGGCAAGATAAGAGTGAAACTGTATCTTTTCGCAGCTGCAGATTTTTAACACCCGTGATGACTTGAAAGGTGGCGTGATGGGGGCGCCAGCTAGGGTGCTGCATTACTTCATCAATAAAAACACCAAGTACGTACGACACAGCTCAGGTTTCCCTTCACGAGGTATATGATCTTTTGATCCAGATATTTGACATTCATTATCATGCCTTTCTGATTACATTTTAGTGTTTGGACCGGGATTAGTGGGACTCTCACTTCTCACCTCAGAGCTAACCACGTCATTTGGACGTTCTGAATAACGTTTTGTGTCAGCCAAACGAGTGTGAGGTTGAAGAAAGACGAATAAAAGCGAGTGAGTTCAGGCGAAATAAGGCTTAGATTGAAAGTAGAAATAAAAGTTAGTGATGGGTGGAGTTCAAAATAATATCGGTCGGGATCTTTTGGCGAGAGACTTCGGGCATTGCAGGGCCATGACAATTTCACTTTAACTTTTCCAAACACAGAGCCACTGAATATGTACACATGAGTAATCTGATATAATTCAATAAGATGGAAATGTCAACCGTCCACTCTTCATTCTGCAAGTGTCTAGGTTGAGAGCGCCGAGTGCTTTTTTGACATGGCCTCATGTCCAAACGATATTAACCGAGAGTCGATTCGCCACTAGGACGGAGCTCATGTGTTTTAAATCAACGCGATTCACTTTAATTTATGTTGTGTTGAAAAAAAGACAGTGAAGCTATTTGAATGAATTGCAGGTGCAACAGGGTGAAATGATACCCCTATTGTTACCGTCCTTACCGTTGAATATGCATTTAATGGTTGAATATGAATAAAACAGAAGAGTGTGAGTTAACACTTATGTCTACTGTATATACCGATATATTCCCTGATGTTGTTGACACATAGCACTCTTAGCCCTGCAACAGAAAACAGTAGTTAGGACCTCATTGTATGTTTTACATAATACAGTTCCAATAAATAGTTTCCAATTTAATTTCATTCATAATTTCATGGAGTCTAAATAAGCAGGGGAATTCTGCAAAGTGCTTGATTTATTAGGCCTACATACAGTGATTTCATGCGACCTCAACTATCTTCTACCAAACCACTGAAACTTTGAAAGGGTCTGGAACAAGTGAATAATACTGTTTCCTTGACATCAGGGGACGGGAACAATAAAAGGACAGAGACAAAGAAAAGCTTTCAAGTATTACATGCGATTCTTAAATTTCCCCCCCAAATATGGCCTTCTCTCTATCACGCACACCCACACATGCACACGCCCACACGCACACACACGCACACACACGCACACTCACACACACACACACACACACACACACACACACACACACACACACACACACACACACACACACACACACACACACCAACAGCATCATTGCCAGCCACTCTTCTCATACAGATGGAGGTCCAACCGATCCACCCTCAAAGGGCAGCATTGGAACGCCACGGAGCCTGATGGGTTTTTAGTGCAAATGGGGGTGAGTCACGCTCACAAAACCCTCGGAACCGCACTCCTCCATGGCTAATTAAAACACAGTCAGTGGGCCTGCACTCAGGATCCCGTTGGCGCGCGACGTATAAACAGCACCCCCCCCCACAGCCCCCATCCCCCTGCACCCTCATGATGGACCGAAGCAGTGGCATCCGTCCCAGGTGGAGAGAAAAGAAAGCAGGGGAAGAAAAAAAAAACGACGATGATGGCGGTGGTGCTGGACGACAGCACGAAAAAAGGCCACATCTGGGTTCAGTGTCTGCTGGGAAAACGCTCGGGAGATGCGGAGATAGGCACGCAAAAAACAGCGCGGCCGGAACATTTCCGCTCCACATCCCGGTCGATATTTCACATTGGAACCGGAGGGCTTCGACGCTCACTTTTAAGTAGAGCTCTTTCCGCTGTCTCCAGCGGTATTGAGATTTGACAGCAGATTTGTTTTGGAAGGACAACATTTGGGGAAATTGCTGTCAATATGACAGTCTGTAAAAAACAAATCCATCCCGTTGAGGCAGACGTTCCGGGAACTCTTGGCACGGGTGGAGGCAATGTGACCCGAGCCACCAATGTCCAGTCTCAGGGCCGTTACCTCATCCTCCGTCTGACTTTTATGTAAATGTAATGACACTGGTGGAGAATGCCTTTGGCACTGGGAGTCTGTATGCATGCAAAATGCAAAATGTATAACATTCTTTGGAAGTTTACATTTAGTCAATTGTGGTTCTCTTGCTGCTTTCGTTCATTGTGATTTGATGATTTTGGTCGATGAACAGGGATGGCTCGATGGCTGCATACCTGGTGTTTTCCCCCTGCTTGTAGTCTTAGGGTCTGGCCTGGTGTTTTCTCGTGATGTTGGAGGTCTTTGCTTGTTTGATCAGGGAGATGGGTCAGCACGCCGGCTCCATGTTCTATGATCAATCCATTCCACCAAGGGCAAGGAAAGAGCAACCAAAGCACACAGGATTAACATCGAGGCAGACAGTTTATCCCTTTTTCGTTTCTTCAACTTATTCGGTTTCCTAACCAAAATGGTTTAATATGTTTCGGGGTCTGCCAACAGTATCATTGTGATCAAACACATCACAGAACAATATCCATTGTTTATTCAAATGCTCTTCTGTCTTCTTTCTTTTCTTTAAACCATTAGATCCACTGGCGACTCCAGTATTCACATTTACACAGTGTTGGGCAAAGCATATGTTAGCATAAACAAAATCAGAGCTGGGCATGAGAATCCAGTTTAACACCTATTCTGATGGTGTAAACGAGCCATAGTGGGTCAGTGGTTCCACTGCTTGTCATGTAAACATGTCCTGGATGATGAATACGGTGCTAACAGCACCCAGAGCACATTAATAGAGGCAAGTAGAGAAATAAATAACACTGTTACCATCATTTCAATAGAAAAAGTAATGGACCTTAACTCTAAGCGAAAGCAAACACTTTTTATATACAGTATGGGAGAGCAAATATACTAGTGGAACCCCACAATTACTGCACCCCTGCTGTTCTTTAAAACAAACCCTATTTGTGTGAATGAAATGTATGTGTGTGTTTCTGGGGGTATGACCCTGAGATTGTTATTTTTAAATCTGATTCTTCTCATAATTTAAGTTCAACTGCCTGTGTAGGCAATCGTTTCTTTTATCTGTTATTGTGGTTCACGTAACGACTGGTGATATGTTACACCTCGGCAATATTTCTGACCAATCAGAACGGCAGCGGAATAGCTCCCCCAGAGCTACATAGCTGGCCACCAGAGGAACCGGAGGACCTCAAGGTGGCACTGAGGACGAGATTGCTAGAACGAGACGATAAGCAGGGTGATTCTCTAACAGTCCTACTGGGAATGGTGATGAGAGGACGGTGGGGGGACGAGACAAACGAGAGAGAAGGGAACAGGTACGGAGCATTCAACAGCTGCCGAAAGCTCCCAGATCAATTGCCCCTTCATCTCACGCTCTTGAAAGCCTTTTCTTTTTTAATAGACAAAAAAAACAAACAAGATTCTTCATTTGAGGATCTAAAAGTTCTACAGCCAGAGAATCCATCCATCCAGAACAGTGTGTCATACTGAGTTTCTATGAGGTGAAGATTTGCTGCACACTTTTGATGCTCTGCCTTTGAAGTAGAGAAAAGGACCGTGGAGGAAGACCATGAAGAAGACTGATTAAGTATCCTCTAATGTGATTTCTCAGTCATGTCCGACTGTGAGATATTGCCTTATCATCGACTGCAGACTAAGAGCAGACAAACAGTTTGCCAGGAGTCCGTCTTCGATTGAGATTTACTTGAAATAAACAAAACAAATTGTGACAGTATTAGAAATACTAGCTCAGTTAAACTAAGAGGCTTTGTTCCTTCCACACATAGCTCTCAGCCCTTACCTTTCCTCACTGGTAAACGTACACTCCAAGCAGAGGCTCTGATATATCGTTCCTTCAGTAGGAAAGAATGTCAATCATGAACGATTCTGTCTATGGACACAAAAGACTTTTTGATGTGTATTAAGCAGGTTTTGTCTGCAGCGTTCTCTTGTATACGAGAACGAACAGGGCCCCTTCTAACGACCTCCGCTGACAGATGGAAAGAGAATGGGATTTTGGATGTGACTGTTCGACTGTCTCTCTACTGACATGTCACCCACCACTGACAAGTTCCCTCTCCCGATGTACCCCCCAGACACACACACATGCACGCACGCACGCACGCACGCACGCACACACACACACACACACACACACACACACACACACACACACACACAAGCATGCATGCACGTAAACACACGCACACACACACACACACACACACACACACACACACACACACACACACACACACACACACACACACACACACACACACACACACACACACACACACACACACTATAGTTTGTCCCTCAACCCATCATTCTTCAGCTATGGGCAGCTTAACGGTCCATGCTGACACTGGAGCTCTTGAATAATATAACTCACACACACACACACACACACACACACACACACACACACACACACACACACACACACACACACTGTTGAAAACAAGAATGCGTACATGGTGAGAACCATGAGGAACCTTGTGGTTAGGTGCTGCAAACTAGAACGGACAGAGATTGAGATGCACTTTTGTAACTCAGCTGGTTGTTCTGAACTGCTGTATGTGGTCTTTTAATGCGAGCAATGAAATCCGAGACAATTTTCTGTCATTGTTGATAGAACTCAAGGCTTCTAATCTAATCCAAATGAAGTGGGTCAGGGCCCAACATAGGGGATGGTGTGTGGTGTTAGGTGACCTACCTTGCTGTCGTGGCAGTGTGTCCTGATGTCTAGAAAAGATGCATGCCATTGGTGCGTCTGGATACTCTACCGCTGTTGGCTGTCAGGGGCTGTAGCGCGACTACCCCTAGCCAATAGATCGGTAGGGCTGATTCAGGAAGAGCAGACTGGCTGTTTAACAGATGCATGGCTTTGCATTGGGGACCCTTTCATGGTTTACAGGTGTACTGTAATGTCAAACAATAAATATGCCCTTATGAGTGCCAAAGGCTCTCGGCACCAAAGTAAAATGCTCTTTACACAAATGACAAATGTCAATGCCAATCAGATTAGCCACCATAAAAGGCAGGATTGGAATTTAAAGCTAGTGTAAGTAGTTTTACATTGAAAGCAGAATACCACTTTAAATTAAATCAGGCCCAACCGCCTCTTCAGTCAATGTCAGATGGATCTTTAGATGGAGGTTCACAGAGCACAAAAAAGAAAACACTTTCAAGCATGTCTGGCTTCACTCTTCCTTCGGGGAGTCGCGATGGACATTCACAAGTCTTTTGTCTACCGGCACCACAGCCTCTTCAGCCTTCAGCTGCTTGCTTTCCCAGGAATCAAAGCACGTCTGGCCCCTGGTCCATCCTCGGATGGGAGCCCAGATGGGTGTGGTAGGGGTGTTGGAGGGTCAGTAGGGGGACGGAGACAGGAACTCTGTCCGGTGCAAGAGTGCAAGAGTCTTCTGGATGAAATGTTAAACCCTGGTCCTCACTCCATGTGTTCATGGAGATCCCATGGCACTCATCACTGGAGTTAGGGGTGCTGATCATGGTGTCCGGGCAAAACTGTCCAACCTGCCTCTTGAACCAACATGGCCCCTAATCATCCAATGGTCACTAATTGGCTAGTTTGATTCCTCACCCCTCCACTACTAGTGAATGGAGTGTGTCACCCCACTTTTACTATGTTAGGCCCTTTGAGGTCCTTGAAAAGCACTTCATGAAGGCATTCATTCTTCATTATTATTATTCGTCCTCTCCGTACAGGCATCCCGGCTAAATTTCAAATGAGTGAATGACCACTGCAGCAAGAAGCAAAGATAATGAATGTTTTGTCAGTATTTCTGTCCTGCCTTTTAAAGGTCACCATCATAGAAACATTAGTCATTGTGAAAAGGTAATTAAGGGGATGGGGCGGGGGGGGGAATGGGCTGTATGGTGACCTGCAGGTGCCTTCTCTGCTCTCTCTCTTGTACAGAGAAACAGGGGAGAGAAGGGAGGTGCCGGTACCAGGCCGTACACATCACTCTCAGCCTCATGTGTCGGTGCCTTCAAATATTTACAGTGAAAGTGGCCACAGGGCATACTTGGCCTGTATGTGTACTGAGTGTACTGGGTGACACGGTGTATAGGTGCAATGAGGTCAGAGGTCCCAATGCTCTACACATTGCTCAGAGTCCTTTGGGTACCGACCCGGCTAACTGGACTTTATACACGGAATGACACACATGGATGTATAAACACACACACATTACAGTGAATTCTGCAGAGACAGGATGTCCGTCGTCCCAGGGTTGAGGCCTTCTGGATTGTCGACCAAACCCACCATAAGTGTAAACCCTCATGTAACGGCTGGCTGCTTTCCAAACCTTTCACCAGTCGACTCTCCTCACACAGCTATATCACATTGGTAACAAGAATTACGAGGAAGACGTATTGCCCGTTGAAACAGCTTGAACTGCACATGTGCAAAGAACAACTTGCCTAAAATTCACATACTTTCACAAACAAGGTTAGCAATGGAATGTATTCCTGATGTGCTAAAACACAGCTCAACATCTGGCCCCCCAAGCAGGAGCGTCTGCGCCGAAGCGAGTAGATTTGCTCAGACTTACGAGCTTCTCAAGTCAAGGAGCGTATTTCATAGAAGGTGGCTCCTAAGAAAGACCAGGCTTCTCACCTCACAGTCTGGCTCCTAGCCACCACCCCCACCCCCACCCACACCCTCCTCTTCAGTCTGCCAGTGACATTGGAGATGAATTGTACTGTTGGCAGGCCCGTGCAGGGCATGAGAGACAAATGAGTGCAAAGTCGACCAATCAGAGGGCTGAGTTGCCCTGTCGTCCACAGAGCCGGGGAAAGGAGGGTGAGTCATTTATCTGAGGGTGGAATATATCAGCGGGATTGGCGTGGATCTAAATGGCCTCGAATAGTTCCTGAGACCCAGGAGGGCCAACAGTGCAGCCCAATGAGCTCATTGTTTATGTGTACGATACGACTCTTTGTGTATGAGTGAAGTGAAAAATGAACGACTGAATGTTGAAATTACAGGTTGAATCCACTTCAAACTGTATTCATTAAAAAAAAAAGCTTTTACCTATGGAGCCACGCAATACATGGAACTTTACTATTGAGTCATTTAGCAGACACTTCTATCCATAGCAACCTATAGGGAGTTTTAGATACATGATGTCATTAATCAGTAGGTGTGAGGCATTAGGCTGGATGGATGCCTATAGGGAGGAAGACTGCAGACTTTGGGCTGCAGACTGTTTGACTTTCGTTAAACAGCCTCTTTGCTCGACTCTCCTGGGGTTGTTTGACCTGACTTACAACAACGGTACACGGCATGAGATCTCTCTGCCGGTGCCTCAAGTTTCTCATAAAAGCCCAGATTAGGGCCACATAAACAAGGAATATATCCCCTCACAAGGGTGCAGTTGCTGGCTACTCCCGCCCGCCGTGGTGCGTGTATTCCTGTGGACGTTTAAGGCTCTCTGTAACGGATTGCAGCCCGTTAAAAGTGCCCTAACTCTATCTCTTTACTGCCTACCAGGCATATTTGTGTGTGGCATGTACGACTAACTAGTACTGTATGTGTTTATTTTCATATTCCATAGCAGAAATACGGTTTCCATTAGTCGTGCGACGAGTTTTCAATCCCGCCTAGCCTCAGGGGCCTGCATTTTACTGTTTTGTTTATTTCTGTTTTTATTCTTTTGACATCTGATGAAGAATTGAATTTGCCCGACTTTTTTACTTTCCAGTTAACAGTGCGGACGCCGACCAATACTAATAAATATTACTTAACCTGAGGGCAAACACCCAGGCCTGGGAACCCACACACGTTAAGCATTTGTCTTTCTTTAAGTTGTTTTAGTGCTACAGCAACTGATGTTCATGTCCACATTTTGCTGAGTGTGAACTTTGTCACTGACTCACACATGCCCTCACTGTATCACTCACTCACTCACTCACTCGCCCACTCACTCAGTCACTGTCTCCCTTGCTCATTCATGCCATGCATGCTAATGTGAAATTGCATGCATATGTAGAATATGTAACGTGAATGAATAATGTGTATGATGTTGTATACACAAGCACATGTACCATACACACACACACACACACACACACACACACACACACACACACACGCGTGTGTGTCTGTACACAAGTACAGTATGAACCACAAGGTTCACTGGCCATTCATCAGCTTGTTTAGATAGATTATTTCAACTAATTACAATCTTGATTTGTCAGCATCAATGGAGCTGGAAAGTAAACGCTGGCACTTGGCTCAAAGTTACATTTCTCATTCCATGGGGGTACGTGAGGAATGAGGTGTGAGTGGGCCTGTGCACATGTGTGTGTGTGTGTGCATGTGCCTGCGCACGCATGTGTGTGTGTGCGTGTCTGTGTGTGTGTGTGTGTGTGTGTGTGTGTGTGTAGGGGGAGAGAATGGGGCGGTCGTGCTAAGTGCTTCTTGCTATAGCCGTTACAAATACAAGATTAATTTCCTCTCGCTAACACAGAGACCCTTTTTTCTGATTAATTTCACATTCATACTTCAGTAATTGCAAGTCGCGGACATTTGGATATGCAGCTAATGAGATTTATACATGGTCTTTGGGCCTGGGGTCTCGCCAGGTAGTAAATAAACTGTGCATTGGGTGTGTAAGTGTGTACGTGTGTGTGAGTTTGAGTGTGTGACTGTGTGTGTGTGTGTGTGTGTGTGTGTGTGTGTGTGTGTGAGAGTTTGAGTGTATGAGAGAGAGAGAGAGAGAGTGAGAAAGCAAAAGAGAGAGAGAAAGAGAAAGAGGGTGGGCCATAATTCAGGAAAGCACATTACATTTTGCCCTGAATGGACTGCATCACTGGGAGGGAACCGTATCAGGAAGAGCTAAATCAAGTACTTTAAAAGAGTGTAAATATTATGGCTTTGTAGAGGCTACGGATCCTGTTGGAGGGGCTACCATGAATGAGCAGAATGAATAAGAGTCCCGCCCTGGGCCTTGGTACTGAATGCACACAATAAGGAAGCCCTAGTTTAGTACTTGAGTATCTCTGATTGTATTTTTCTGTATTAAAGACGCTACTCAAGGGATTTGATACCGGTTTGAGTCATTCTTCTCCCCATCACTTCTATAATAGTAATGTATACCTGAAACAGTTTAAACTAGAGAGTACACATTAAGATAAATAAAAACATTTTGGCAACACATTTTTGTTGACATGGTAAAACATCACCCTACATCGTATGGGACGTGAGGCGCCAGAGCTTTCATTGTGAGGTTGTTGGGCTGTGTCAGTCAAATCAAAGTGGGACCACTTTACCAAAACAAGAGCATATGGAAGAGAGGGCTCCTTTTGGACTTCAACTTAATTGCCACAACCAGTCAATTAAGTTCCTGGTAAGATTACAAAGGAGGTAGTGACTTTGAACAGTCAAGAGGTAGAGAATAGGACGTGGCACATTCCACATGCGCCCACCCTGCATCTCATGCACCAAGGCCAAAACCATTGGCAAATGTGTGTTTCTATGGCTGTGATTCTGGTCAAAACAGGCGTGTTGTTTTTATTTTCATGCTTCAACTGAAGACGGCGAAGCGAGGCGAGAAGTGCTCGATAATGAGCGTGACCGAAAACACACGCGCAAGCTGAGACTTGCATTGCCCTGAATATCATTGCAAAAGCCTAAAAAAAAAAGAGAAAACCAACCCTGCCCATTCTTTATGGACACTTGAGCTAAAACAGGCCTTGCATTTCCATCTCTCTCTTTTTAAAACTTTCCCCTTGTTTGGTCTTTCCCAATTTGGAGCATATTCTCCACTCCCGGTCTCCCTTTCGATGAATCATGCTTTTGTCGTCTCCCCCCTTTTCCCATCACACACACCCTCCGCGTTCGATATTTAATACAGGGCCAAGTGACAAGCCAAGGGAAGTGACCGACAACGTTAAACTCTGCTCACTGGCCCCCAGAACTAATATACGTGTCAGAAAAAGTCTGCCACTTTGGCGGAGCTGTCAAAGGAAAACACTGGGAGTAATGACATATTTATTTGAGCGCAATCACCCAAAGAATGTCATTGTCGAATTTACAAGACGTGTAACGAGGAACATTAGGAACCCCGGTTCTCCCAACTCTACCCCGAGGTGGCCCTTGCCACCGCCAAAACATGTTTCACCAACTACATCAGTCATGTCTCAAAAGTAGGCTGCCGAAGTCAAATGTGAACTGCAACACGTTGTCGCAATCGAGGGGTTGGGGGTGTGTATGTGTATGTGTGTGTGTGGGGGGGGGGTTCAGCACCAGATTTTGCTAACATTTTGCGGGGGCCCTATAATGGCGCATTACCATCTCACACATCTGGTTCGCATGATCACACAGCCGAGTAATTGTCCTGTTTCCAAACAGCGGGAGAGCAAAGAAGGACCGCCAGTAAGAGGTTAAGCTACATGTGTAGGATTGATGGCGTTGGACAGCGCAGGGATGACTCACTAGTGAACAAGAACGAGAGAGACAGGATCAGATGAAAGGCAGCTTAAGATCCTTAAGAGAGGGGGAAAACAAGGGGGAAAGGGGCAAAAGGATTGAACCAGAAGGAGACGGTGGGAGATATCGTAGCGCTCTCCTCCTCTCCCCCGGGCGCCTTAACACCCCGAAACGTATGGATTCCCTCCCAGATCTCCGCTGCTTGCCCTTGGACTCATGATAATAGGTACAAGATGCAAGATGAAGAACTCAGAACTGCAACTGCATGCGTAGCAAGCTGTTTGAACTGGAACTTCGCTCTCGCCGTCGTCTCGTCGACCTTCTCAAACCCGTAGCTTTCCGTCTTTCGGTCGACCGTCTCCTCCGACCGTTTGACGGAATTCAAACACTCACCGCATTTAATGACGCTGCAGAGCGCGGTTAAGAGCAGGGAGGGAGCGGCGGTCGGGGAGAGCAGGGGAAATTACTTTTGATAGTTTGTCCTCACCGACGGCCGGTGTGACCCATTTCCCTTCAGCCACAGAAAAAAAAACAAAAAACGTCATACCCCGACTCCACACCGTTGGATGGATGAGCCATCACGGACCTCACAGGTTGCTCCCGTATCCCACAACGCACCACCCACCCCCGAAGTACCCGTTTCTATGTTATTGCCACGTGTTCAACCCCCCCCCCCCCCCCCGCGCTGCCTCCCCAATCCCCCACCGCCCACGCCATCCTGCTGCTGGTGCCCTTCCCCGATGCCCTTGGCAACAGACAGATAGTAGAAAAACTAATGGGACGCAGAGGACGGCCACAGCGGGCTTGATAGACAGAGATTTATACGGAGGGATAAGTGAGAGAGTGATGAAGTTGTCTACGGTAGATCCAGTCTCCACATCTGCTCGGTTCCTCTTGGCAGCACTTGTGAGCAAATTCAGCAGGGACGCAAGGGAGAGATATGCAGGTGGTTTTTCTGTCTTTCTTTTCCTTTTTCTTCTGAAACAGATGCACGGGTGATGAGAGGAGCCCGGCAGTGGGGAGACTACAATGTCAGACGGATGAAGAGAGAAATATGTTGTTTATGCCTGAGAGGAACTCAGGGATTTCGAGTTTTCGCTCGTTTTGTTTATTTTCCCGTCACCGTTTGTCATTCAACCTCTAAAACAGTCTAATGATCCTAGGGATTAATGAACTCTGTGACAGATTAATGGTTTCGATGACAATAATGTACTCCCTGTTTTCACCGTTGGAGAAAAACACTTCAAATATGTATTCCGGCCCAGCGAACCTGCCAATATATATTCATCACCGGTTGCACAGCTGGGCTGGAGTTGGTCGCAGCCCAGTCTCACAAATCAGACTCCATAGACTTAACCTGAAGTCTTCCGGGCCCAGGCTCGGATCCCTCTCCCCCCTGAAGCCCTGCTGTAGTGGAGGAGGAATGCTGGGTCCCAGATAAGATGCGTCCAGTGTGCCGCGGTGGGAGCACCTTGAGCCGCTCTGGCTGCAACAGAAGGAGGGAGTCCTGCATGCTCATCGTTGCAGCAGGGCTGGCTCTGTGCCCCAGCAGCGTGGTAACACTCTGGGCCTCGATCCACATCACACCCAGTGTCCTTCCTGTTTCCTCGCTTTCGCTCTCTCTCTTTCTCTTTCTCAGTCTCTCTCTCTCTCTCTCTCTCTCTCTGTGACTTCGCCCCCTGATGTGCCTCTGCCTCGTTCGTGCAGGCCCGCCCCTGGTCTGCTTTCGACTGTGTATACATCAACAGGTTGTTATACACACACAGAAACACACAAAAACCCATAGATAACATATGCACACACATACACAAACACACAATTGTGAACACATTGGAAGACAATAACAGGCATGCATACAAATTCTCTGAAACATGCACACACACACACACACACACACACACACACACACACACACTCACACACACACACACACACACACACACACACACACACACACACACACACACACACACAGACAAACACAACACACACAAACCTGTTACTGTCAGGGTCAAGTGATTTCCTGTTCCTGTTCCCTGGAAATGAGAGTGTGACACAGCAACAGGAGGAATGATGTCCGTATGCTAATCAATTACAGAAAGGATGAGACTCCAGGCTAAACCAATAACAAAATGGCCGGGATGTCAGCACCTCTGACTTTGAACCGACAGAGAACAACAAGGCCCATGAAGAATCATATACTGCTCATTTAGTTCCTATTTGCTCTGGGTTTTCTTACAGCGTGCGCCGATCTCTCGTTCTGCTCTGTGCTGCTCTCGTGCTGATGTGTTCCGTTTGGTTGACAAAGCCTCTATAGTTTGTCCTGCCAAGCTGTCAGACTTGTTTAGTATTTATAGTGATCTTCGCGATGTACCAGCAACATCCCACACCAACACCCCAAATAAATAACAGCAATCGCACACTGTTCTGTTTAGACTAGGACTAGGTCTCTATTCTCTGGTTCCTAATATCCTCGGGGGAGGAGCAGAGCTGTGTTTTTCTTTCACTACCCCAGTGCCAGGCGTAAACAGAACACAAGTAGGATTAGTTCAAATCCCACTCATCTGCCAGGCATAAAAGACAGAGCGTCTCACAATACACACTTTTCTTTGCATGCTACCGTAAGGCACATTAATGATTATCTCTTCAGTGTATGTTTGTGTGTGTGCGTGTGTGTGTTTGTGTCTTTGTGTGTGTGTGTGTGTGTGGTTGAGTGTTGGATGTCATACACACACATACACACAGTTCATATGGTTATGCATTTGTGTATGACTGTGTATGACTTTATATGGTTATGCAAGTGTGTGTGTATGCATGTGTGTTTGTGTGTGTGTGTATGCATGTGTGTGTGTGTGTGTGTGTGTGTGTGTGTGTGTGTGTGTGTGTGTGTGTGTGTGTGTGTGTGTGTGTGTGTGTGTGTGTGTGTGTGTGTGTGTGTGTGCATGTGTCCGTTTTTATTGTTTACAGCATAACTGATGAGAAGCTTAATGAAGGTTGATCTTGGACACACAGAGGTCTTGTCTAGAGAGTGACCGGCCAGGCGCCACCGCCGTGGAAAATCATGCTTTTTATCAGGGGACCAAAGGGAGGTTTGTCTGGAAGTCCCTCAACTGAGACACTACTGTTTAGATGCATTTGTTTAATTCTTTCCCAGGTACTTTTTCTAAAAATGCTGATTAAAGTAATACAAAGAAGAGTTTCTATAATATATTCCAAGACAGGTTAAGGAATTGTAGCAATTTAAGTAATGATAAACATAATGAACTAAGGTGGGATCAATATGTACAAACCATTTTAAGCTCTATTTGCTATGCTTAACTTCATTCCTTTCAAATAAATGCAAAAAACAGTGGTTTTATATTTGCACACGTGCACACATCTCCAACCGTATTTTAGGGAACAATATAGAGAGACTTATACCTCTGTGATTCAGAACCAATTACCTGCTATGTAGTTGTTTCCTCACCACGGCTGCTGCTTCCATTCATTCACAATGAATGGCTTCATTATAGGAAGTATACGGTATCACTCACAGGCGCCCATCTTTGACACCTTATTCACACTTTCCTTGCACTGCTTCAAAAACATCCTCACGCACCATGAATATCCCAGAACACAAACCGAACCACCGGTCCTTGCACTGGGGAACTCTCTCTATCGAGCTATCGACAGCTTGTTGACAAATGGCCAAAGAAAAGCCACCGGAATGCAAAGATTGCAAAAAAACACGAAGAAAACGTCCAAGGCTTTTGGAGAAAAGAAATTGAAGTTATTCAAGTTTCCTGAAAGACAATACTGTTCTGCTTTTCCCAGTTCTTGGCAGACGCTGAAATATGTTGCGTGTTGACGCTGGGACCGAGGCCTACCTGGCTCATAAACACCGGTTTACTGTTCATACATTGGTCTAGACGTATGCATTTAAAAACAGATGTCTGTCTTCAGCCATACGTCGCCGTGGCCGGGACCCAACCGACAGAGCGTAATGGTAGAAGTAACCAAAGACGTTCGCCAGCCTTGATACGATCCCATTTTATGTTCACGTTTCCTTTTCCCCCCTGAAAGTCATCTTGGAAGAGAAGCGGCGGTCCGGTCCGCTGTGCCAACTCTTTGGGGTCCATTGAACATTGTCGGGGCAGATGGGGGGGGGGTGATCGAGGGGAGGATGGGGGGAGGTCGAGGGGTTTATAGAGTGTGTCTTGCCACACCGTGAAGGAGCGGTCCTACCACATGATGCATGGCCCGACGTGTCGCATTGAAATTCTTCCCCCTTGCTCGCGCTCCTCCTCCTCAGACACGGAGAGAGGGGGGAGTGGGGGGGGGGGGGGGGGGGGGGGGGTGATGAATGTCCCGGTCATGTCCCAGTCGTAAGTGCTCCGATAGATTACCGCAACACATTGGACAGCGCCTGACACAAATGTGTTTTGATGACGGCTCATCTTTCTTCACTTTCATCTGTCTTTTTTTTCCCCTCAGTCTTCTTCTGCTTCTTCGACGACGGGCCAAGGACCTTTGAAGGAACATGGTTAAAAATATCCAGCCAATCGCCTGTGTGGAGGGAGAAGAAACTCTGCTAGGGAGAAGAAGAGTTGTGGCAAAGTGATAAGGTGCGCCATGCTGGTATGTCGGGGTGTAAAATGTGTGTGTGTGAAGGGGAGGTGGGGGGGGATTCATTTTGGGATGTTGGATGTTTTGAGTTAAATGGTGGGGGGGGGGGTCCGCGGGGGGGGTCCGCGGGGTCACCGGGAGCCCGGCCGTACAGAACCGCGCCATGACCCACCATCTCCTTCTCATCACGTCCCCATAAAAAAAAACCGAAAAAAAAAACAAGGAGGCCTCTGGGAAGACTCGGACAGCAGCCGTTCCGATCCCGACCTGTCAGCGCAGGGCCCGGAATTCCCTGCGCTGAAAATAAACAGACACAACCCCCCCCCCCCCCCCCCCCCCCACCCTCCAACCGTTTGGTGGTGGTGGTGACGGGGGTGATAGCGGGGTTGTCTTTGGTGCACATAACATAAATCCGCTCCTACCTGTCTGTGCAGACGTCCCCGGCTACCGTGGCAGGCGCTGACCCCTCTTCTCTTCCAGCAGACCCCGGCTTCTGCAGACTGTTTCAACTCCCGCCACGGCATCACCGCAGCCTTTAGTTATTTCTTTAACCGTGCACCCCTGCACAGCTGGGAATGATTTCACCCCTCCCCCCCCCCCCACCCCTCACCTCACCTCACCCCCACCCCGCTTCCCAGCAGACCAGGCGGACGCTAACGAGGGGTAGTCCCGTCTGATGACCTCAGTTGACCTCTGAACTCTCTGGAGCATTGATACCTGAGCAGGGGATTTGACCGAGTCTGGGCCCCGAGACACAGAAGAGGCTTTTGTCAACGGCTGACGGAACTTCAATCACCGTCAGGTTCGATGTTACCTGCTCAAGCTGCGGCCAACGGCCCGCGTCAAGAGGGGGAGGGCGTGTTGGAAGTCGGCTACGTTCCCGTTTACAAAGACTGAGGGTTACATGAATGAATGAATGAATGAATGAACAATGAGTTCATTGACATTCAATCGTTTAATTCTTTGCCCGCAAATAAATACAAATTCCGTAACGAAGTGTGAAATTCCTTCAGATGTGTAAAAGGCCTCCGTTGGGACTGGCTCCACAATGAGATGGGAGGCCCACCCAGGCACTGGCCCGGCCCTGAAACACATCAGCATGACAACAGCAGAGGGCTGAGCTACCGCAGACATTCTGCTGCTGTTCATTACGCTGGGTGGAGCCAAATTATGCTCTAATGACAACGCTGGGGCGAGAGAGAGTGAGAGAGAGAGCGAGAGAGAGAAAGAGAGAGAGAGAGAGAGAGAGAGAGAGAGAGAGAGAGAGAGAGAGAGAAAGTCACACACAGAGATTGAGAGAAACAGAGAGACACACACACAAACACACACACACAGTGAGAGAAAGAGATATTTGTGTGTCTGTCTGTAGGCATGTCTGTGATAAGAAGCTAACATAAAGGATTAGCAAATATTGTGCATTTATATTGTGCATTTGAATCCACATTTGTCACTGCATTGCACACATCATCCATATCCCTCTGTCCATCCCTCTCTCTATCTATCCCTCTCTTGCCCTCCCTCGCTCCGTCATTCCTGCCCCCCTGTCTATCCGTCAGTCTGCCTGTCTGTCTGTCTATCAGTGGGGCAATCGGCTCCATTCCATCTTCTGCCCGCGTGCGACTCGGGCCGAGGGGGTGGGGAAGGATGGAGCGCGTTGTCCCCGGCTGACGGAGGCGGCCATTTGTTTTGTGCATGTGAGGATCAATGAGTGGAGCCAGCATCCCTGACTGCTGGGGGGATGATGGACTGATGTCTCCCCCCTACACCCCCTCCCCCCCGCCAAACCAAAACAGCAACAGTGCAGTGGGAGGGCATGGTCACATGACACACCCCTGCGTGTTTTTTGTTTTTCGTTTTCAGCCTTTCACCTTTTTTGTTCTTTGGGAGGAAGAATGTTTTCACCATGAAATGCAGAAGTTGAGCCTTGTGGACATTCTACCCTCCTCTCAACGTCTTTAGAACCCCCCCCCCCCCCCTTGCCGTCATAAATCAAGCTTAAGGCTATATGCAAATCAAAGCACATGTTTTGAGTTTTGAGTCATGTATTGATGATGTTATGAGTTGGAGAGCATTCGTATTCCTAAATGATCCTTAAAGCCGCTCAGGGGGCCGTGGAAATAACTTCTACACAAAACAAACGCCCCCACGAGGGGTTTGATCTGCATGCCGTTGATGGAGGAAGAGTGGTGCACAAGATGGATGCCTCAAGATGCCTCCTCCTCCGCCGCCGCCGCTGCGCTCATGGACACGCCAGCCCGGCTGGGGAGCGTTGACGGCAGTGGTATAGAAACAAGAACCCATCCTAATTAATCGTTTCTTTTCGCCTCCAATGAAAACATTGACTTTGTAACAGTCCCCCCGGAGGCTGCATTGTCTGTTCCGTGTAACTTTTTTGAACCACACCCAACTCAGTTTCCCCTTTCTACCATAAAGCTCTATTCTCTGCTGCTACACACCATAAAACACACTCTTGCTATGTAAGCACCGCTGTGCTTTCTCCGTCCACGGCCAATCAGGCTCTGCAGTGTTTCAGGTCTACACCTGAACGGAGACCGGGAAAAACACAGTAAAAACCCTTGGTTCTTTGCTTTTTAAGTTCACTTCCACCTGTTTCCTGGTCTAACCGCCCCGGACTGGATTCAGCTGTCCGGCTGCGTTTACTCTCTCCGTTATCTGGTCATGTGAGAAACCGTGTCCCTTGACTATAGAGAGAAAAAACGGAAAAAAGCCAAAATGTGCGATCGAGCTCTTCCCTTCTCCCCAGAGCCGGCCTTGGATTGGACACACCCTGAGACAGCCGGATTTCCTAAAGCCTCCCTGCTGAATGCTGGGTGGGGTAGGGGGTAGTGGGGGGTCAGTGTAGGGCTGCCCAGCACTGCAGGGCGACAGTTATTTTACTCTTGTTTACTTTATCTTTGGCCCGCGCCATTATCCCACGGATGGGGTAGATTTATTCAGTTGCGATGCGCTGCTACTGGTCTTCCCTTCACACGCAACCATCCGTCCAGCTTCTCATGTTCCGGGGCTACGCATGCATGAACCAAATGTTAGGCTTCACGAACAAGTCTGTTCGTTCTTATATTCCGAGCAGTTTGTTTGTTGCCGTGGCCGACCAAATGTTATGTTTACTCTCAAGCTTATTAGCTTGAGTGATTTTTATTATTTATTATTATTAATGGCCATTGATGGACATTTTAAATGAGGTATGAATTATAAGCAAATTATAGCTTCCGGCGAGTATCAGGTCAAGCACCTTTAGAATACAACAAAAAAGTATTTTTTGAAATAAATTGCTTTTAATTAGACAGTGTGTGGGATTAAATAACATACACACTCACGCACCCATTCAGACGCACATGCACATAAACACGCACACACACATGCACACACACACACACACACACACACACACGTTTTTTACTTTTTTGGTTTTCAGTACAATAATCTGAAAAAAAGATTTATTGGCCAAAGGGCCTGATTCTGATTAAAGATAGATAGCCATGTTCTTAATGTGTACCTGTTTTAGTTGGCTTTAATAGCGCCCCTCAGAGTCAATAGATGTAGACATGCTAGATTAGGGATTCTAACAAACCGTTATATTCCACAATGGAATCATTGAGCATCTGTAGAAGATGTTGATCTTGACACACATTCCATGCTCTTCGTTTCTCCGTGGACATGCTAGTCCAATGCAAATAACCAAGTGGGATAACCATACTGTTTATGTCTGCCGTTATTTAATGCTAGGTTCTTCTTGAGTACTTGTCTGCAGTTGGTTAATGCTAGGTTATACATTAAACCTTATGGCACACAAGCAGGCAAACAGCCCAGAATCCCAGAAGAATAATTGTACTGCAATTCTCCTTTTGCCCCCTCTTCAACTTTGAATGAAAAAGAGAAGGTATATGAATCCTGTTTTGCAAAGAAATGTGTGCGCCCAATTTGTAGCAAATGTTGGAGCTGTCGACGGGGAAGCAAGCATGGGTTGTTGTTCTTTGGGGCTGCCAGGGCGTATTGGCAGGGCTGGCAGACGATGATGATTGGACTTGGTACAGGACTTCAGGGCTAAGAGATGTGTTAATGACAGCTGTCATATTCGCTCCCCCAAAACCAACAACATTCAAGGTATTCTCCCTCTCCTGGACACAGACTTGTTTATCCTGAACTCTGAAACATTCTCTAGCTTTATTACATCTGAATTGATATAACAGGTTCACTCACACTGTGGTCTAGAGTAGCCGTGCGTGAAAAGAGGGTTCCAAGATTATGAGGAACCAATTCTGCACAAACCCACTTTATTTATTTCTTTGTCAGCTAGTGAGATATTCCCCAAAAATGAATTTATTTTCTTTCTCAAGCATCTCAAAATGTGCTGCACGATACTCCCTGTAGCAGCAGGGAAAAGGTAATTCCTGCAGAGGTTGGACAGGGACAACAAAGGCTGTCTCCTAACAGGCATGTAATGAACATCAAGGACCTCCATCCTGCTCCATAGCAAACCGTCCCTGGGGTTCTCCGTAAGAGGCTCTGAGCTACTCCTCCATCCATCCGCAGCAGTTCAGAGGCTAAACTAGCAGAGAAATTGGACACTGCAACACCGAGAGAGGTTCCAGTCAGTCAGTAAGGGGGCTGCTTTGAGAGAGGGGACAGGCGAGGGTTAAATTCATGGCCGACCCTCCGGAGTGGCCTTTGATTGCTCTCCCCACCCCCCGTCCCTGTGCAGGGTGCTGTTTGGGGGTCGGTCGGGGGGGCGGTAACCTGACACCAACGTTGTTATTGAAGTGATGCAGTCGGAGGGGCCAATAGCCAGACTCATCAGCACCAGATCTAGTGTACGGGCGCGGGCCCTCAGAGCTTCTAAAAGACAGTGGCAGGTGTGTGACAGATCTGAGCACTAAGGGACGTCAAAGGGCCCCCTAGAGATGACAGGCTCTTGGCCTGTCTTGGGAAACAGTTAGGCAGTCAGCCCCGTCCATCCCCTCCTTGCCCTTTACTCCTGACACGTCGCCTCTTATATATATGGGACCGATGTCGCACTGGTCACAAACATGGTTTATTTATTATCGGGGATGCATCACATACCTCAGCCTTCAGGGGCGAGAGTGGCAAATACCTTAGGAACAGAGGATCTCTGGCAGTGTCTGAGGGTTGCTTGTCGAGAGGAGTAGTGGGGGGGGGGGGGGGGGGGGGGAGGTAAGGCTATGAGGGGGGCTTGGAGAAGATACTTAAGTCTTCTCAAGCCTCCACAAGCAGCATCATTGTCATCACCTTGTTCTGATTTCATTTCATCCCTCGCCACCGCCATGGCCGGCGATATGGCGGGTGTAGCGTTACTGGGGGCCCACATCTTATTATTATTTCCATGGGAACTCAAGGGCGGCCAGTGTTGTGCGCAGACAGAGGGTATTTATATGAATGCGTGTAATGTTGTGTTCTCAGTGCTCCCAGGGACATTTAGCGCCTATCTCTGAATAGCATCAGCGGCTTTCAGCCCGACAGAGTCATTAATATCGGAGCGGTTTATGTGTTTCCTATTGCCTCGGTGCCAGCTGTGGCCGCATGCCTTATGAGCCGGGAGCAGCAGAAAGCGACGCAGAATTCTTATTCTGAGAGACGTTTCCAATGGGAATTCCATACATGTTTACCTACGCCCCTTATTCCTTGAGATTTTCAATATGGGACGTCGCTAGGCACTGATAAGACATCCAACCCAGCCTTCAAAAGTTAGTAAAAGTTCACTTTTTAAAGCGTGGTGTTTCTGGGGTTTGTTTTTCATTACAGCTACTCTTGTGTGGTTGTCATCTGATTTGGTTCCTGTTGTGTCAGCAGTTTACTGGAGACGGGGGGAAGTGACAGGTTGGTGTCGGATCAGTTTATCAGACTGTGAAGTGATTTGGCGTATCTTGTCAGAGTGTATTACGAAAGGTTCTCTGGGCAGGGAGAGAGCGTTTTGACAGTGTAAATAATGTAAAGTTGGCGTAGGTTTATGGGGTTTACGGCTGGAAGACTTGGTTAATTTCCACAGAGAATCAAAGATGGAAAATAAGTTCACTTTTGTTAACTATGTAAACTATCAACATTATAAACAAATCCCTATTGACAGTTTTTTCAGATAGACTTCTGACTTGTGTAATTTAAAACCTTTTCCAGCAAGCAATTGTTGGTTATTTGTGGTAGACTTGAGAAGGACAGAGATGCCAAGACTCAAAATTGTGTTTGAGCTGAACTTTATCCTGGATGGTGAAAGTGACATGATAATTTCAAAATATGTAATCCTCAGTGTTTTTTACTTAATCCATCATTTATTACAATCCAGATATTTCCATGGCCATCATAGATATTGGCTTGGACCTTTGAAGCGTGGAATTTCAAGAACAAAGTCAGAAAAACTTTCCCCTTTTGTGGGGGACCTTCAAACCTTGGACAACAAAAGGCCCCCTTCATTTGAATACAGAGGCAGAATTAAAATGCAGGTGCATGGATAAAGCTCCAATTAGATCAGAGCAGAACAAATGCACCACAAGGATGGTTCCCCCCTAGAACCCGGGCAGCTGCCAGTGTAGCCTAGCAACAAGTACCCTGAATCAACATGGGTCGCAAGCGGCGGTTGGGAAAGGGGGTAACTCATTGCGGCATGTATCCCAGCATGCCTTGCCACCATGGTGCCCTTAACCCTTTGACCGGGCCCAAAATGGCAGGAGGGAGAGTTGAATAAGATCATGTGGTCATGTGTGGATACAATCGGTCCTGGCTCTGGCCGCTTTTGTGTCCTTTCACACGTGGCCCGCATGGGAGGAAAGTGGACATGGGCCAGCTTGGACGACTAGGCCTTTGACAATAAGTCACAACTGAAAAAAATGTATTCTTTGTGCGAGCACAATAGCGTCCTACTTGATGATAGATGTCCTATTGCAATATAATGCGCCCTCACATAATGGAGGTAACCATACGAATAGCTTGGCTGATAGCTTAGCATATTCTTATATCCTTTTAACTGAGGAAGTATTTAACTGCATTGTCAGTATTTTTTTTGTTCGGGTTCATTTATTCCCTTTCATCAATGGGCGGTTACAGCAAGTAGTCACATGTGTACCGATTTACTTAAGCGAAAGGCGCCATATGCTCTTGTTGTCGCCATGCACCAGCATACCACAGCCATAGTTCTGCTATTCCCAGTGGGTGTGTGGCGGTAATGGGGGTTTAAATCAGTGCTCTTGCCCCTTGAGGGTTCATTAAAGGGTGACAGTGCATTGTGCTCGCTCTTCCCCATCAACAACAAGTGGCACCAGGGAGCCGGGGGAAGGGGGGGGGGGATGGGTGCTTGGGTGTGTGCTGGGGGGTGGGGAAAGCGAGGCAGATGTTGGCATGACAATGGCGCCATTTCACGGCGTATCTTTCACCTTTATCGACGTGACGGAGGCCGTGGTCGCAGGCCTTTGATGCCCGCCGGGATCAGCGGCTTGAATGAATGTATATCACTTACAGACCGACAGCATCTGCGGTAGGGCGTCTAGACGCATTGAATGGAAATGTAATTGATTTGGTTGAAGGCATTTCTAAATATTAGGAAAACAGATGTTGGATATAGTAAGAGTAGAAATTGAGAATAAATTATGCAAAGACGATGAAATAACATTTATGTTTATTTATGTAACAGACCCCTGGGATATAACTTTTTGTGGTTAGTTTGAGAGATCTGTGTTTATGATTTAGTTTGACTTTCCTTTGTAAATGACTTTACTACATAAGGATGATTTTACTGTCTGATGTTCACAGCATCATCATAGTAGGCCCATCACTTTGTGAAATCGACAAATGCCATTCAAATTCAGTTTTCCGTACAGGCCCCTAGGCACTAAACATTAATAACATAAATTCACATCCCCACAGGCATCATTAAACATAAACCATACCCTAAAAACATATCTTTGGAGGCTGACACTTGTTATGTTATGCCCCCCCACAAAAAACTAAAAGACCAGTAGAGCAAACATCCATGGATTCCTGGCGGGAGAAGTCCACAAAACTCGACATCGTGCATGTAACCGTGGCGACGCGCTAAACAGCAACAACAAAAAGGATCCAGACAAGTTGTCCTAAGAGCTAGCAGGTGGCTGAGAGTTCAAAGAGCGCAGAGGATGAGGCCACGTTTCCCTTCCTCTGCTGCATGCTGCAACCTTTTTTTTCCCCCCTTCCTTCTCTTTCTTCCCAAAGGGTCTCGTTGTTGTCCAACGACCCCCCCCCCCCCCACCACCCCGTCCTCACTCTGTGGTGGGTGCAGACTTCAGAGTCAGTGCGTTATTATCGGCCAAGTGCTTTTTAAATCCGCTCCCGCTCGACACCAGGATGTCTCCTGCCCGCTAATCCCCGGGGATGCCGATCTGTCACTCCTCTATCGTTCTCTCATGCCTGGCGTGCCTGGAAACAGCTGGGAAAGCAGTCCAAAGTCCAGTTGAAGCCAGCCCCCCCCCCCCCCCCTCCACCTCGCTCCACACACACACACACACACACACACACACACACACACACACACACGATGGAGAGCTCTGGCCCGTTTCGGTGATGGTCCTCCCCTCTATGGTTCTCTCTCTCTCTCTCTCGCTCTCTCTCTCTCTCTCTCTCTCTCTCGCTCTCTCTCTCGCTCTCTCTCTCTCTATCTCGCTCTCTCGCTCTCTCTCTCTCCATACAGACGGCGACCTCAGACGCATGAGATGAAAACGCTGTCCCGGGGGGGTCAAAGGTGACATTGGACATGTGTAAGTCAGGAATAGTATGATGCTGATGAAGGCTGAGTGATGTTATGAGTCAACACTCAATCGGCAGACTCAAGCTGTGACGCTGGAACAACGCGGTCCCAAGAGACTATATTTAGCCCGTTTTATGAGGTCTCCGTAGCCTATACCTGTTGGCACGCTAGAGCCAGGTGGCTAACCACTCTGCCTGCTCCTTAATGCCATGTATCTGACGTGAGTCATGTAGGATAAAAAACATCTGCTAAATAATATTAGCGTAAAATGTCACAGGATGGTTTACAGGAAATGGACACGAAGAAGAACAAAGAGGATAATATCTCTAAGACCTTTGGTTATCGATCCACACATAATTATGAATTAATGCATAATGTCAATGTTATATGCACTCTTTCCCATAAGCAGACGAGCATTTCCAGATAAGCAAAACTCATCCACTCAGCTGATGCAAGGAGATACATATTATGATTAATATGCATATCTTAAGGAAGAATCGAGACGTCACCGTTGCTTTTGAAAGGGCTCTCGTTAAGAAACATTTCCTCGCTGTCCGTTCACACACACACACACACACACACACACACACACACACACACACACACACACACACACACACACACACACACAGGCATCAACTTAACACACATTCATTCATTGGGATGTTTCAATGTGAAAATGATGTCCCAATCATTTTTGATGATCCCATGTATGTTAGAGGTATGTCAACATTTCCATTTGGTATGTATTGTTTTATTCCAGCCCTGCAGTGTGGATAGACTTTAAAACCCATGTGTCACTGCAATGGGGTCCAGACTGATCAACCTGATCAGTAAGATCCTATCTTGATATCTGAAAACCTCTGAGTGAATGGTGATAAAAATAATTAAGTTATTACCACATGACTAAAGCTTGGGACTTAAACTAAATTAAAACATAACTTCATTACACGTGTTGTCTTGTGTCATGTTTATCTCAGTATTAAGTCA
>NC_140291.1:4427438-4432438 GCF_964030765.1 Micromesistius poutassou | reverse complement strand
CCCACACGTCCACGCACACACAAAAACACGCAGACAGCGTATCACCTTGATACACTCTCAAAGGATTAAAATAGTGCCTTCAAGTTTACAGTAAATGAATCCTTCCATGTGAATAAAGTTATGTATACAGTTTATGGATATTTTTTTAATCAAAACACATCATTTTATAATATATATTTTATGTTCAAGCAAATGACACATATACATTTTATAATATCAGTTAATAAAAAACATTACCTTACTATATATATGTATTATATATATATTATATGTATTACAAAAAAACAAACAAAAAAAAAACAGCTTGAGCTGCTGCCCCCGCGACCTGACCCCGGATAAGCGGATGAGGATGAGGATGAGGTATAAAACGGGTGAATTCCAATTCCAAGAACAATTGGATATTTTATATACATTATATATTTAAGCAATAGATCACGACAGGCTGTGGTATGTTCTCATTATACCACAGTTAAGGGGCGTTGTCCGCCCCGACGCGCAGTGGTTACTTATGTAACCGTTTATAAAACGGTTACGTAAGTATGGCAAAATGAAAGTCATAGACACTCTCAATTTTGAAAAAACTAGAAAGTCGGAAAAGCATTTTTTTAACAAATACAAAAATATAGTCCCTCCTGGCTGCCTGCAAAGTGCGTGGCGGTTGCTATGCAACACACTGTAGCGTCCTTCAGAGAGAAGGCTAGAGATGGTAGCTTGGTTCACCGGCAATTTAGCCTACTATCGAGCAGTTCACTCACTGTGTGCCTATTGCTTTACAACATTTCCACCCTCTCCATCAATCAACATATTTTTAGGCTTCAGTGAACTATGCTTTTTTTTTCAGTGAACTATTGCTTTTATATATAAATAAAACAACAGTTCAAGTTAGGCGCGGAGTGATACAGAACTCCGTAAACTGAATGGGTGTCATAGCTGTGTGTATACGCTCATTATACAACAGTTAGGAACCAATCAGATCGCTTGATTTAAGCCACCCGTTTTATAAATATATTATATAAGTGTTTTCAATCGATGGTATGCATTTTTCTTATAGTTTGGTATTTCTTTTACAGACCTTCTGACCACACACACACATACACGCACACACACACACACACACACACACACACACACACAGACACACAGACACACACACACACACACAACACATGCATGCACACACATGCATGCACACACATGCACACACAAGCACACACACACACACACACACACACACACACACACACACACACACACACACAGTCCATCCTGTGTGGTGAATAAGTTTGAGGCATGAGGCATGGTGGGAAGTCTGGAGTGGACACAACATTATTATCTCTTGCACTGCAGAAACACATGCTATACCCCCCCCCCTCCCCATCTATCCACCCAGCCACACACACACACACACACACACACACACACACCCCTCCCTTCTCTCAGAGTGCTAGTTAGTCTTTTCACACACTGGCAAGCCTGCGTGCACACGAACACACAGGCAACCACATAGTCATACACACGCCCAGTCACACACAACACATGCTGCTTTCCTGCTGTGGTTTTCACACAAAAAATGTTTTGTTAAGTTTATTAAGTAGCTAAAGAAACATTTGTTTAGTTTGAGAAAGAACGGAACAAAAAAGTTTGACAACAGAAGGTAAGCTGTGTGTGTGTGTGTGTGTGTGTGTGTGTGTGTGCGTGTGTGCATGTGTGCACATGTGTGAGTGGTCATCGTGTGTGGCTTACCTGACAACTAACTGTATTGTGTTTACTTCCTCTGGCTGACTTCATTAGAGTAACGGCCATTTGAATAATGTGCCCCTAAACAATTTAGTATTATGAGTATTAGGGTTAATTTGAGGGGATTAAACAACTAAATAACCCTTAGATCTATAGACCATGCATGGTCATTGTCATGACTAACTGGTCACAAGGCTCCACCTGCCTCATTGGACCGTTGCTAGTCATGACTGTGATGGAATGGTGTCAGCTGTAGAACTACGTTGCATGTAATGTTGTTTTTCCCCCCCCGTGGTTGTTTTGTATTTATTTACTATGTCTTGTGTCTACAGAAAGGCTGTAAGGACACAAGGTCACATTGTTCCTCATTACAGCCCCCTCATGGTAGTACCAGTCAACAGACAGATTCCACTGGCCGTTCTGGTCCATTACGCACCATGACCGGTCCACAGTCTGGCCCCGGGACAGGGACGTAGTAGTCGCTGTCTGACAGGAAACTCTACAATAACTCCCCTGCGGGAGGTGGACCCACACAAACGCCACTCATTGCAACATTCATTCATGCTTCCGTTCATTCATGTTGTCTGGCCAAACTTTCAATTGATGGAGAAAACGCCCTTTTTTTGAACGAACAGGTGGCGCGTGTGTTCCGCATCAATCACCTGCTCCGTTTCTCAATACGCATATTTCTGAAATTGTACGAGAAAAAAAAAGGAAAAGTAGATTTCATTATGGAGTTATCTCCTCTGAACAGGATGTGTTGTTATTTTTTTTATTTCCCGGGCGGCACCCCAAAAGAATTGTAAACTAGATGTCTGGATTGTAATTTTCTTCTCAGCGGAGAATCAATAGATTGTGCGGTGTGTCTTGACTGGAGCTGCTGGAGCGTGCTCCTCTGCCTAATGGACCTACACGTTCCCATCTGCTGCTGAAAGAGATCTCAGCGGGTCCTCTCTCCCCACACACTGTGTCCAAACACAGGCACACTGGGAAGACACACGCAGACAGACACACGCAAACACACACGCACACAGCCTCACACACATACACAAAGCCACAGACAAACAATATAAAACTGCCAATGACTTTTATTGGAATTCCACCAGACAGACAGAAGACAGGTCCAGATTTTAACGGTTCACCTCAGACTGTGAGGAAACCCGAACAATGTTTATAAAAGGGATAAATGTCACTGATTTGCATGATCTTTTAAAGGACCACCCTGCCCGGAGTCCAAATATTAGCCGCCGAATCGTTACCGTTCAATTTGTTGATTTTGATTTTCACAGTTTAAATTCCTGTTAATCAAAGTTTGCAGGTCATCTTTTCCCCATATCCCCTTGAAAGCTCAGCACCAATACGAGTAGCACCAGAACAATGTCGGAAGCAAGAACTCAATAAGATAGGGCAAGTTTATGGCACCCAATGATGGAGCCCAGACTCAGAGAGATTTAAAGTGTTCCGCCATGCTCTGTTTACTGTAGAACACTGCTTGTAGTAACAAGCACGCCAGCTTCTCTCTCACACTCACAGCAGGGGAGCCCACTTGAGAAACTAACATTTACAGTCACGGTCCTTGCTACCCACCAGTAACTAAACAATGTCAATGTTGCAGACGACAATCACCACAAGGAATGAAGAATACCGCAAAACATCATGGGTAACCATTGAAGCACTCCTAGATGAAAAGCATTAGAAATCAGTATTGAGTATAAAGATTATAAAACCCCCAAGCATCCTTGAGCATGGTGCCCTATCTGCTCATGGATGAGATGATTAACAAAAAACAAAGTGTTTGCGTAATGAGTAAAGAGTAAACTGTAAATGAGGGGCTAGGACAATAGGGCGTCATTGTGGACAGTCTGCCGGAACGCCATTCCTGTGACGCAACCCTGGTGTATCTCAGGCCCCCCCCCCCCAACCCTTGTCACGGGCCGACAGGACCAGCAGATGTTGGTGGATGTTTACACAGGAGGCACAAAACTGGAACTGTCCATCATCAGCCCGATGAATAAAGAACTGCTTTATTTCAGGTGGCTGCAGACGCCTACCACACCCCCCCTCCCCCCTCACCACAAACCACAAACCTGAGATCCCCACTGCCACCGGTCTGGCTGCAGCCTGTTGCAGAGTTTCTGTTAGGTTTCCTTGGGTTCCTTTAAACTCCCAGGCTTGCCTACCCATCATCCGTGAACTTTTTTGATCCTTTCAACAGTAGTTCAATCGTATATCAGTGAGCCTTGCCTCCCATGTTCTTTTAACGGCCACCACTCCCACCCTCCCATCCCTGAAAACGCTAGCAGTAAACACATCTTCTGAGTCCCCGTTTCAAGCAGGGAGGATATTTCCCTTGAAGGCGAGATTTATGTGGCGGTGGCGGTTTTCTGCCTCTCTCTCTTCTCCTCCCACATTCTCCCGAGCACCCTTCCCAGTATTTGCTCAGGAATGGGATGACTTTTCCAACCAACAAAAAAATACCCCAAAAAACTAGCTTTTTTAACAGGGAGTAGTTTTAACAGGGAGTATTTCATCCGAATGGCATCCCTGTCTGCATTGGCCAGATACTCAGAGCTTACTTTGGTGTGAACAAAGAGGAGGGATTGATGGAGGAGAAATGAAGGATAAAGAGGACGCCAGGGATGACAGGAATGGGCTTTTTTTGTGCTACGGTAGACGTACTGTGGCCGGCCATCAAATAACGTAAGAAACAGCAAAACAGCATTCTCCCTGACCGCAAACAATGCAGATGGGACCTGATGAACTCCTGTGAGTCTCTTGTATACAATCTTTCTTTCCCTCTGTCGTTCACGCTCTCTCACTCTCTTTCTCTCTCTATATAAGTATATGCATATGTGTGTGTCTGTGAAAGAGAGCCAGGGAGAGAGAGAGAGAGAGAAAACATGAGCCAATGAGACTGAAGCAAGGTCCAAGTTATGACCACAGTGACTGAATTCCCACTGTAAAGTCAATTGCCTCAACCAACTATACTATCCACCAGGGCCGGGAAATTGCACCGTTTGGCCAACACCTTATTTTCCTGGGTGTGTCCTTGATCGTGGGTGGTGAATACATTGCTGCAAACCTTTTTCTGGGGTTCATTTTTTTTTCAGTCAATTGTGGACGGTTTCAATTAACATACAAAACAGAGTGTCCATCCCACATGTGAGGCATGATAACCTCTGTGGGTGAAACCTGAAACTTGTGAAGCACTCCACATCACCTGTTTTGTCGGATGCTGGTCGTTGTGTGGCCTCGGGCATCCT
>NC_140291.1:4419938-4422438 GCF_964030765.1 Micromesistius poutassou | reverse complement strand
GTGCATTTGTGTGTGTGTGTGTGTGTGTGTGTGTATGTGTGTGTATGTGTGTGGGCCGGGGTGGATTTTGATGCATTAATTTCATCACCTCGGTGAAAGAAGTCTTTGGAAAATTCAAAAACAGCACTCGTAGGAAAAAGGACGAAACGAGGGGGAAAGAACCGCCCTGATGGATACGGCAGGGAATTCTAAGACGTTCCCGCTTCACCTTCACCGCCTTTAAAAAAAAAAAAAAAATGAAAAGACGGAAAATCCCTTTGATGAAGCGGTGCTTTGGCTTCACATAAACGGTTGGATGGCTTTCAGAGCGCTGGCGGCTGAGCGCACGTCTGCTCAGAGGGCGCGGGGATTAGGGCCCGCTTTAATGCCTGTTTTCAGAGCTTCTCCGCGGAATTTGAGCCAACACGTTAGCCAGAGGGGCGGGGAGGTGGAGACCCCCATCTCCTCCAACACCTGCCACACAAGTAGATATAACACAACCAGGGGTCCACCCTGGTGGGTGATTATCACGTTATCTTGGAAAATATTGGTTTAATCACAAGGACGGTGTTTGGTGTCGGAATTCTTTGATCCGTAAGGATTGCCGTATGAACATTGTCGCTGTTTAAGTTATTTCGTGAAAATAATTGAAAAATAACTTCTGTCGTCTGTCGCTTGTTTTTTTTTTTTCCGCAATGTAGTTGACTTTCGCGCGGGTGGAGGCGACCGCATGAGACAAAGCAATCGACAAACGGCAAAGCACTTTCGATAAAGACGCGACGGCCCTTCTCTCATCGTGTGCAGTTAGAACAAAACATTTACCACCACCAAAAAAAGAAAACCGATAGCAAAGTGAGCAGCTGTTTATTTGTTTTCTCGGTGGCTGCTCTGCGCATCATTATGTCCCTGACGCATCTGTCTCAGAGAAAGTTACCTACCCCTGGGCGCTGTTTGCTCAGCATTCACGCCGAATAAGCATATGTTCCCCCGGCCCACTTTAAGAGGGTTCTACACAGAAAAGTTACATAGTGGAGTCTGACGCAAAGGCAACAGCGATCAATAAAGGCATAGAGGAAAAGGCAGCTGGACGCCAACGCAATGCCTCGTCTGCGGCGGCCGGCCATGTAAACCAATAAGGAATCTTTGTTTTTTTGTTTTTTTTGTTTGCAAACACACGTTCACGTTCTTCCCAAGGCTTGAAATACTGACTCATGAGTGTAGTGAGGGAAAAGAGCCGTTTGGAAAATCGTATCACAGAAACATGTTTGGCAGTTGGCCTGCGTCGGAATGCGTGGAGTGTGTGGGGGTGTCTGTGAGTGCATCCTTGCATCCCTCTTCAATTTAAGCAATAAGTGATTTAAGTTTAACGCTCGCTCCTGCAAAAAACGTTAGATGACCTGGTAGGCCAGAATAGTGCCGACTGGGCCGGACATATGAATTATAACTTAAGAACTGAACTTAAGAACTGTTAGAAGCACAAGTTTGAGTCAACAGGAAGTCCCTGATTAATTCCGGGCTGCTGTTCATTTCCCGATAGAGAGGATCCCTCCCAATAGAGTAAGCCTCTGTCAGATTTAGGCTCTGGGGCTGAAACGTCTCCGGCGCCCCTCATGTCTTCCAGAGGGGCCACGGCGAGGGCTGACTACCAAACGCAACATTCACACAAGGGGCCTGGCCTGCCCCCGTGAATATAAGCCCTCGGTGCAGCGAAAGGTTAAAAGCTCCTGGGGCCTGCAGACACATTTTTCAGCGGGGTGGGTAATAGGATCAGGGCGGCCATAACTCCGCCGAAAGAACCAATCCGCCCTCATTTCTGTCTGTTTAGCCTTCAAAGGGAAAGTTTGTGTGTGTCTGTGACGGCCGGTCAGAGGGGGTTAAGAGAGAAGTGCATTTTTTCGCTAGCAAACTCAATTTCCTTGGTGAGCTGAAGAGGCCACGCTTTAAAAGCCCGCGACCATAAAGCCATTTTAATTTACCTCACATATCTTTGTAATTCCCTTGCTCTGGTCAGGACAGCAACTGAGTAGTGATTGAATCAGCTTAAAGAGGCAGTACCAGTGGAATGCAGCTATTTTACAAGACAGGTTGCTATTGAACTTAAACACCTTTGTGCTCTGATGGACGGGGATGTTTACAGCAAAAACAAGGCCAAGGAACTTGACCCTGATTTGCAGCCACATGTGAATACATTCAGGGACTTTGCATAATGAGAGAGTGAAAACACAGTGCAATGCTTGCAATGTCAATGTTCTGATTAAGAAAAACGAACATGAAACGTCCCAATGCTCATGCTTTGGGAGTCAGACCGCTAAACCCACAGGCGATGTTACAGAGCCCAGAACCACCGCAGTGTCAGGGCCAGCCACGTCCATGACACCAACACAGACTGTACAACCTGTGGTTCACTACAACGGATGGCCAGAGCGAGAGGGCAGTCTATCGTAAGGGGGGGCGTGCCTAAACTCAAACCTCAGAGGGGAACCAACTAGATCGGTGAGGTGAGGAGGTCACCGTGTTTCCT
>NC_140291.1:4372438-4414938 GCF_964030765.1 Micromesistius poutassou | reverse complement strand
AACCAGACCAGGGGCTCTCAGCCAGTCCAGGGGCCCTCAGCCAATGAAGGGGCCCTTAGCAAGTCCAGGGGACCGTCAACCAGACCATGAGCCCTCATCAAGTCTAGGGTCTGTCAACCAGACCAGGGGCCCTCAGCCAGTCCAGGGGCCAACACTTCCTCCCTGAGAGGCAGTGTTGTGGGAGCCATCAGCTGCCAGAGCCTGCCTTTGCTGGCCAGACCAGCTCCAGTGCCCCACTCCCGCCTCCCTCCTCCCCCCTGGCCCCAGGGGCAGCCCAGGCCTTTCTTGTTTGGAAAACTGCACTCCTGCTTTTCATCCCACAGACGGAAAGTTTGAGTTGAACATGAATATGTCTTTCATCGTGTGTCAGGATCAATTATCGCCTCTCTTGAGGAAGGGCAGCGCTTTAAAGGAGCTTTCACGTTGACAGAGAGGATGCGTGAAAAACTCCCAAAAGTTGAAACATACACACACACACACACACACACACACATAAACACCCATACACATTCACACACACGTCTGGAAAGATTCCCGTTGCCTAGAGTGAATAGCTAATCATACATGTGGCCAGTTGTACACAGAAGTGACATTTCAAAGAGTGGGCACTCTCTCTTCCTGGGTATATATATTTTTTTGCCAAAAAGCTGTTTTGATCGGGAAAAAAACCTCGTGAGAATTCACATTTTAACTTCGGACAAACAGTGTTGCATTGTTTCTAGCGTTTCTTGCGATCCAGTGCAATGCCTCTGCTCTGCCACACATGGATGTATACATGGTGAATGGAATTACATCAGAAGACTGGATGGAAGAATGGAAGAGAAAGAACGCGAGCTGGAGATGCCACACGTGGCTTCATACAACATGTTATTGACGTTCAAGGTCACCTGGGTTTCATTTGCTCGTTTTTGTGACCTTTTGTCATGTTGTTGTTGGGCATATGTTTAGAAGCATATGACCAGTGTTGAGATACAACATTAATAGTATATGATTATTCACTTGGAGACCTGAAACTGTTTGGTATTTTAAAAGTGAAAAAAAAGAAACAGAAACTCTTTGAAACTCAAAAACAACCTCTTAAACACTTACAGACATTCTACACATTAAAGTCATTCCTTTGGGGTTCTTGTGGGAGGGATTGTGGCGGAGTGGAGCGTGTCTGCTGGGTGTATTTGCTCAGACTAGGTCCTGGGATTAAGGGCTTCTCCTGTGGGATCCAGGGAAAACACAGGTCTGATCCGTGCTCCATGTCCCCCTCGGTGGACACACGCTCCTACGCCCACCCAGACACCCGCGTACCCACACTACCGCACTCTGAGAGTTGTTTTCCTGTGACTTGGAGTACATGTGTTTGTGTGTACCTGTTTGCGTGTGTTCCACAGGTGTACAATACGGCCACACGTGCACAAGCACACACACACCTGCATGGATGCGTTGAAGAAAAACACAGTTTGTCACATCAGTCTACGGCCCTCTACTTACTGTGGCTAGATGGTGTGTGTGTGTGTGTGTGTGTGTGTGCGTGTGTGTGTGTGTGAGAGATGTGTGTGTGCCGGTCGACGACCAAGATCAGGGCAGAGCTTGGTGGCTTAGTCAGGGCTCAGAAGAGTCGGGGGTCTGGTGGGTGGCGGGGAGGGGTCTTAATTACACACAGGTGACTTCACTCGTGACCTTATGTCCATGGATTCCATGGCACGCATGCCCCTCCCCCCCCCCCCGACGCCAAACACAGACACAGACACACGCAAACACACACAGGGCCTCCACACACACACACACACACACACACACACACACACACACACACACACACACACCACACCACACACAGACGACCCAGAGTGAAAGTAGCATTGTGGGATGTAAATGCGATTGGATGGGCATAAACTAGAGCAATGATGAAATATGGAATATAAACAATTGGTATGTGTGTGTGTGTGTGTGCCAAGTAAGCTTGTGAGAAGATTATAAAAATGATGAAAGCGAAATGACTGACTTCCAAAAAACTCCATCTGTCTTCTGCTCCAGCTTAAAGATAAAAACAAACATGAAAAAAGCTAAAGAAAGAAAACACAGAAACAGCCACGGCTGCGGTTTAGACCAAGCTCACGCTCTCTGCGCGTCCACACCATTTGGATGAGGCATTCGGAGCCTGATGCCGTCTGACAGCGCGGCGCCCGTGTGTGTGCGGCAATCCAACAAAGCAGATGTTGTCGTTTCACTTCCTCCCCTCTGCCGTTCCACCGCCCTTCAGAGACCCAGACGGGGAGAACGGACGCGAAAGAGCCGTCCCCGTTCGTTACTCTGACGGCGCTCCGGAGTGGAGTGGGGGGGGCTCAGGGAGGAACAGCAAACAAATGGCTCTGATGGACTTTGTCAACAAACAGAACGTCCACATTTACGCAAAGAAGAAGGGGGGGGGGGGGACTGGGGGTATTGGGGGTCCCTTGGGGGCTCTTCTAAAGACATCCCTTCCTCGCTGGAAGTCGAAGCTGTCTGCACAGATACGCTTGTCTGACTTAGTAGACTCCGGCGTCCAACAAATGTCCCGCAATACTCATTACTGCTCATCGTACTAACGGGTGCCAGTCACTCAGAGAGCCCCGAGCCGTTTCTTGAGCTGTGTCCCTCGACGCGCTGGCTGATGACAGTCGGGCTGACTCGGGCAAAGAGTAATAGTAGTCTATACGGGTTGGTGGAATTGGAATAAATAGACAATGCTGATGTCAGTCAAGCATGGCGGTGCTAGTAAGTAAGTACTGAAGCATAAATGATTACATAAACATAAATGATTCTTAAGTAGCACGTTAGTTGACCACATTGTGGTGTCTCCACATGTTAGGTTGTGTTAGATACCTCAGTGTTACAATGTTGTCTTGTACTGCATAGATCATAATTTAGAGCAAAACACCCTGACATGGACTGTGTTACACTTCCAAGGGACAAGAAAGTGCCACTGCTGAGCTTTATAGTTCAACCTCACCATCATCAAAACTCTATTAACTTCAAAGTGTACACTACAATACACTCTTTCCTAAATGATCAAGAATCCAGTGCATGAGCCGAATAACAACACCACGCCAAATTTCTTACACTTCCCCTTTTAACTCACCATGAGTCCAAAAATACAGCTGTCAGGCTGAAGGCAGGGTTTTAAGATGTGATGTCACTGAGGTTGAGCAGAGACAGGCAGTTAGAATATGAGAAGGGGTCCTAGGAGATACAGGACAGTAGCAAGCGTATTTATCTGTAGTAAGTCGATCATGCAAGAAGAATGAGTGTGTCAGCGCCTTTGATGCCCACCCTCCCTTTACTTTGCAGATCAGTATCCTGTTACGCTGTATGAATGGAATGACCATAGCATGAAATTATATATATTTTTCCATTACGCCATCACAGAGACAAGGCAAAGAAACACGCGAATAAAAAGTGCACAACATTTACATAACAGTATACTTTATATATCTTTTCTATCATAGAAATTCCAACAGGTTTTAAATTAGGTTGACAACAATCAACGACAAAATAAAACTATAACATAATGACAACGTGAACACTGACAGCAAACCCCCAAAAAAGCCAGCAACGTTAAAAAAAACCCAAAGAAACCGAAACAAAACACTGATGGTTTTTGCGAGTCTCTTTGACGGACATCTGCTTTGGGAGAAGGCGGCACACAGCACTCGCCGATATAAATGGAAAACACAACACGGCCATTGTTGGCCCCCGTCTCGTGGTCTCCGAACAGAGCCCCTGTATACACATCGCCTCGGGGCCGAGGAAGCCCAATGACATCAAGTGTATTCAGTTCACAAGGAGGCATGCGTGGAGAGAAATGTGAGTCGTCCCCTCCGTCTCGGGGGGAGGATCCTCCTTCAGGGGTCTTTACTGTACAGCAGCAGCAGCGTGGCTGGTTGCTTGGATCCCTGTGACCACTATCTGTGCCTTTATACGTAACAAAGTGAATTGTGGGGGTAAAAAAACGTCACTCAAACTGATGAATTCTGACAGCGGTGGAAATGGAGAGAGCTGGACGGAGACAAGGGTGGGAAAATGTTCCTTTTAGCGAGTTTGTATTATTATAATGGCAAGGAAAGAAATTTATATTGGACAAAAGAAGAATACATCGGATGGACGCGATTCAACTAAAACAAACGTATGAATACATAAATTATAACACGGTAATATATATTGGTGAGTTAGTCAAAGTATTAACATATAGTGTAACTTCTATAAATACATTTCAAAAATAAATGTTTGTTTTCTATCGTTTAATTTTATGATACAATCAAACAAACGCATTTCAAACCCGCTTGCTATGCTTCAGATATGGCATTTAATCGCACAGTAAGGCCTTTTTAATCTCGGTGTCCAAGATGATGCAATAACTATAAACTTCATAGAGACGAGAGCCGCACACCGTGATCCATGTATAACAGCTCTAAACCACTTGCCTTTTGAAATTACAGTGACGTATCATCCTGCACCTTTAAACTAGTAAAACACTGACTCAAATGTTATGTTTGCGTTAGCACTGATGACGGATGATTGCGTCGTAGGATGGAAAGAAATTGCATATCTGTTTGTGTCAAAAATGGGGCAGATTACGCCCCATTTTGTTTCTCAGAAATACATTGCATATACATATTTGCTTGGGGCTTCGACCGGTCCGGAGCCGCCGGGCTGACGGTCTCAGTGTCACTGAGAAATGAGGCACTTTTTAGTCAGTCATCCCATCCGAATATCCGGCCGGTCATCTGGTAGAACTTCATGTTGAAGGGCCGGTAGAAGTCCCGTAGCCTCTGCACCACCTCGGGGTTAATGTTGGGGTGGGTCCGTCCTTTGGTTTTCCCGAGGCAGTGCGGCTTACTGCTGCCCTCGGCCTTCTTCAGACAGGGGAAGCCCTTGGTCTGGTTGAAGTAAAAGTGTTTGTCCGTGATGATCCTCTTGAGTCCCAGGAAGTCCTGCACGCGGCCCAGCTCCCCGGCCGGGTCGGTGATGAGCCGCTCGCCGCTCACAAACAGGATCTGGCCCATGGGGAAGTACTGCAGCCAGTTGTCCAGGTGCTTGGCGTAGATCCCTATCTGGATGGCGCTCCACGAGGTGTCGATGAGGCCCGTGGTTCTGTTCTTGAAGGTGAGGCTCTCGAAGGAGGGGATGTCGGGCTTCTTGGACAGGGTCTGGGTGTAGTCGGAGATGGCCCTGGTGACGGGGTCCCGCACCACCACGATCAGCTTGGTGTCCCGGGACATGGCGGAGATCCGAGCCGGGGCCTCTCGGGTCACAAAGTAGCTGGGGGTCTTCTCCATGGTGATCTGGCCCTCCAGGGTCTTGGGCATCAGCTCTCTGCAGAGAGGAGGAGAGGAGGAGGGAATGAGAGTACTGTTTCATTGATTCGTTGTAATATAGATATCTCGGCTCAATGAATGATCATCATTCAGCCTGAAATGTATCATCCGTTCAAGAATGACATTAATGATATTTATTGGGTGTCAGAATTTCTGAACCCCATGAAGTTCTAGTAGATATAAGCCAACACTGTGTTCCAGTGTGTCATTTGTGTGTAGAGTCTTGCTGCTCTTTCTTCTGCTGAGGGCGTAAATGGACCATCCAGATGCCACCATAAGTGGTGCTTAATGTAGCCCAAGGGCTCTTGGAGGGATGGACGTCCCCTGGGTGTGATTGAAAGTGAGTATTTCTCACTCTTCAATCTGTCTCAATGCCCACTGTGGGAAGGAATTCCTCCATCGCCAGTTGTAAAACACCCATAAGACACATGAGTTGAACACCTTATATAGTATATAATAGACAATGTCAAATTGTCAACACCACCACTTCACTCCATTGTGTATCAGAGCAAAATAACAGTGTTTTTATATTTTGTACTATTCTACTACTCTTGGACTATATCTATAGTTGAGGATATTATTTGGAAAGTCTGTATTTGTGCTGAAATAGCTCCCGCATATCTGGCAGGCAAAGGCAGTACGCGAAAAGCTCAAAAAAGGGAGAAAAACCAAGGAATTATTTTGTATTAGTTATATTTTAAAACAGCCAGTCATTGTAGACTACCACTCGTGGAATAAGGAATTTAAAAGAGATTATGGAGTTATTTGACTCAGAAGTGACATTGGGTAATGGCAGCGAGGGATGTTCAGAACAAGTTAAACTTCTAGCTCAATAACATCCACGGCTAAGAAAGAAGGTAAGAAAAATAGTCTGAAAACTTTGATTTGCAAGGCAAGCAGGGAAGTTTTGGGGTTGTTATGTACAATTAAAAATGTGAACATGCATGCTGCACTGTTGTGCGGTGGACCTGCAGCGAATTTCGGAATTAATAGGCTCGATAGGCTTAATAGGTCTGTGTTTCTTTAATATCGAGGATTTCTTTCTTTTTGCAAAGAATAAAGTGCAATAGGCATTAGCCTAAATAGTAGGCTAAATAGTAGCATGTTGAAATGGTGCCAAATTGCGTTTTTTAATACAATGATAAAATTGTACAGCCTAGTCAGGTAAGGTCAGGTTTGCCGATGTGCTTTTATTCAGGCTATTTATTTCTTTTTGTCCCTGTGCATCGATCGGAGACAGACTTCACTGATGATATTCTGGGGATACAACATAGCCAATAGGCTATCCTACTAGGGACTTTAGCCTTTAAATATCTTTGCTGCATTGGATCAGTTTCCTTTAAAGAACAGGCAAGCGCTTTCTAGCCTCGCGTCAGCAGCGCCTTAAATTACCTATAGACCTAAAAACAACCGGCGGATGGCAGACGGGTGCGGTTTTGAAAATTGGTCCAAAAACTTGGTGCGGATGGATGGCGGACGGATGATTTGTTTTGTGATGCGGTTGCGGATGAAATAATAGCCCATCCGCGCATCTCTAGTACATAATGGCAGGCTAGAATTAGCAAATAGCTATATAAAAAATACTTTTACACAAGAAACCTAGACAACACGTGAAACTGCAGGAAATGAATCCCTTGCCCATAAATCCAATCTGAAATATTTACCGTGGAAAGAAAAAACCTTAATATGGCGCGGGCGTGTTCTTATTTTATTTTGTCATTGTATAACAGCAAGAAGCAAGAGAATCCAGTCGGCCATGCCACCTCCCTCCACTCACTCTCTATGGCTCATCACAGGTGCTGGCTGTCACAGGACAGTGACCTGAACCAAAGTGGGTAAAAGCTTGTGATGAATGATTAAACACTTATTCTCTCTCTCTCTCTCTCTCTCTCTCTCTCTCTCTCTCTCTCTCTCTCTCTCTCTCTCTCTCTCTCTCTCTCTCTCTCTCCCTCTCTCTGTCTCTCTGCCATTTAGAGCCTCTACAGACTACAAGTTTAAAATTCACCAAAGTACAGAATGCAAGTCTCAATTATTCATCTTCATCTTGGCTGGAGTCGCTCCAAAGCCCGAAGTGGCGCAGACAAAGTGGCCAGGGCTACTCCCTGGGTAGACACCGGGTCGGGCTACTCCCTGGATACAGGGCCTTGAACTGCTTTTTCCAGAAGTGTGGGGCAAAGGGTTTAACACTATATTTTAGAGTAGTTAGAAAAAAATCTCACTACCCTATTCTTTCCTTCCTTTCTTTTTGTTTGGGCAACCATTTTTTTCTGCATTGCTAACAGACTGGTAAACAACCATGCTCCGTTTGGCATGCACACAGCTAAATGAGACAGGCACAATGGAGGTAGTTGCTGATCCCAGTTTACACACACACACACACACACACACACACTCACACACACACACACACACACACTCACACACTCACACACTCACACACACACACACACACACACACACACACACACACACAGGGAGCTCTACACGGTGAACTACACCAGCTGTCACTCTCCATGTAATGGCTGGTCTCACCCATAGTGCTAACACTTGAATCTACTTCAACAGAAAAACAAACACACAAACCAATGTCCTGCAGATCAAGTTTGAAAAGACACCAACACAAAATAGTCATCAGAGTGATTGGTTTGGTACAGTAGGTAATGCTGTAAAAAACAACAACAAATAATCAAGTGATTCAAAATAACAAAAAGGGTTAGCGTTAACCCTAATAATGCATACAAATACCTAAATTAACATGAACTGTTAACTGTCAACTGTAGTTAATTACAAGTTATATGTTTTTTTACTGTTTTAACTAATGCTAATTAACGGTTCATTATTGTACCCTTATTGTGAAGTGTTCCCATCCCACCGGAGACCACAAGGTCACCTCAGAGGACGGCGACACAGCGAGGAAGGAAGTGTTTCGACGAGGAGGAAACAAGCAACACAGGCGCACTCTAGTCATCACTTCTTTCCTCCTGCAACATTGGCTAGTCGATACATCATTGACCCCCGCATCCACTCAGAAAACTCTAGCCCAAGGGACTCCAGCAAGGTCCACTGCCACCCTCTTCTCTCCTATTAGACCACGTCATTGTTGAATGATTGATTCTGATTGGTTAATAACGTTCCAAGGGTGCACATTCTTTTTCAACCACGGAAAACCTCGGCCAAATGAATTCTCTACCAATCCAACATCAAAACCTACGGTCAAACACGCCTATCGGCCACATATTTCCTTGACAACGCGAAAACAATATGCTCAATGCACTGGAAGAATAACAGAATTTCAGCTGTTTTACTGGGACAAGCAGAATTAACACTATTGTTACATAATGCCCTGTACTTTAAACCTAAAGAGCTATGAGGACATACACCTCATCTGCAAACGTGACATAAAAAACAAGTGGTCAAGCTGTATTCAATCCAAGGCCATGTGTAAGAGTGCATTATTGGATTAGAGAAACTAAGCCGATTGGTCAATTAAAACAAAAGGCTGCGGGTCAGGAGACAGATCATTGATCGCTGATGGATCACCGATGGCGGTAGCTGTCTTTCGCGTGTCTCGCTGCGTGCTGACGACATGCCAGGCGCTAACCACAGGGGGAATGCAGAGCAAGGACAGCAGATGCTGCTGTAGGATGAAAGAAAAAAGTTGGGCTTTCTCTTCATCATGAAAGAAACATGAGTTTGTTTCTAAAGGTAACATTCATATTTAATAACCTGCGACTTGCTTGTGGTGTTGTCAATGCACCACACTGGTTTAGTGTTGCAAAGGCACTTTCACTATGAACTGCAATAGAGGTTAGATTGTGTGTAAGTGTGTGTGTGGGTGTGGGTGTGAGCGACGGTGAGAGAGAGAGAATGTATGTGTGTGCGTGTGAGTGTGTGAGTGTGTTTACGTAGGAGGGGCCTGGTGGCCAGAATGAACCTATCACTGTTTGGATACATTGAGGAAGTAACTGAGCCATGATGTTGGTAAAGGAAACTTTAATTACTTTTCAAAGAATGTTTTCATGACCCTTAGTACTTTGCACATGTGCAGCATTAGTCCCGGTTGATGTTTTGATATTAAATGTACACAGCATTCGCAAATGTTTGGCAAGAAAAATGAGTTTCGTCTGTATATGGATAGATCCTACTGTTTGTATAGCTTTTGAGGACAAAATTCAAATTATAACAATATTGAATGCTTAAGACAAGCACACTGCAGGGAGGGGATGAGATGCTCGGGTTAAACCGTGACTTCATTGCAGTACAGTTCTCCTATTGGCTAATGCCAGGTCGGCCCTGGCAACGGATCGAGGGGAAGCAAAACGGAGGAGGTTTTCGCTGTAAACATTAAAACATTTCTTTTTTCCATTCTCCCGCAAAACAGCATGTGGCGTGCTCTCAAATTAAACTTTATCGGCAGGATAGGTGATGTAAGAGACGACAAAGTCTTTCCAAGTGCCTCAAGATTTACTGCCGGTTCCCAGCGGCCGGCTTTGATGGCGTCTCCGGGATGGTAAAATATGACTCTCCGGAGGCAGCAGATGCGAGGACTAGAGAGAAGCGGGACTCGAGTCGAGGAACTGCACTCAGATTCAAACGTACTAAACCAAAGACCCACAGCAAATCCACCCTAGACCTACTTTAAAAATTATTGACCAAAAAAAAAGAAAAGTTTTTGCCTTCAATTTAGCATAAAACGGAAAAAACTGAAAATTAATTAAGGTGACAAGGGAATGTATGACACAGCAAAGGAACCGGCCAACGGACGAGACGATGATCTACGGGTATCCGACAGGAGACGGTGAATCCATCAGGACTTGGGCAACACTCCCGTGGCACTATCTCAGCGTGCCAGGGGCTTATAGGAGTGACTCTATGCCCCCGTTAACACACACATCCTAAGGGACACGGCAGTGGAGTGGCTGTACCGACTCAATATGTCCTTTGTGTGCCAGCCTATAAAGTGACCACTTTAAGACCATGATGCATCACTGCATCTCACTTGCCAACTGTGTACGTTTCTGACTCGAAATATAAAACCCCCCAAAAAAAACCACCTCATATTCCACGGCCTCTGCCCTGTCACACGCCGAGAGCACGAGCGCCCGTGCCTCGCTCTCCTCAAAGTTTTAACATGGAAACCTACTGTAAGTTCCCCTTCCATAGGGATGGCCTAGGACTGAGGGCCAATTTGAAGGGCCATGAAACACGAATTACGGCCACGAGGAAAGAAAACAAATCGAAAGACTTACAAGCGATCGGCTCCGAACCGTGGCCTGCCTGTTAGCCTAACTAGAGGCTTGGCAGAAGGCCACCACCTGCCAACGGACAGGAATTGTTAAAATTCAGAGGCAAGTGGGCATGAGGGCTGACCGGGGCCTACACACTCCACCCCCCCCCCTCACCCCCACCCCCACCCCCAACCAGCAAGCCTTTGATTCATTGGAAGCCGTCCGGTGGGGAGTCAGGCCGGACATAAATATGCTCCCGCAGTGTTCCCCCCCCCCGCCACCAGATAATAATCTTGTAATTGACTGGATATTTCTGCTGCTGGCGAGAGGAACGCGCGGATCAGCACGGCCCTCGTTGGCTCTGGCTCAGCAGACATTTTCCAGGTCAGTGCACGCGGGCGGAGGTCAGAGAGAGAGAGAGAGAGAGAGAGAGAGAGAGAGAGAGAGAGAGAGAGAGCGCGAGAGAGAGCGCGAGAGAGAGGCAGTGATTTAGAGGAATGGCTTCTGTATGGTAAAGGGAAGGCCTACTCCTCTGGGGGTTTTACGGCCCCTGTCGCTGCCGCTTGGAACAACACAACACCCTCCGCCTTTTTCTTCCACCAACTGCCCTGCGGGCTACAATCGCTGGGGGCGATGTGTTGCACTATGGGACACTAGCAGACTTTAGATGAATCATCTAAAGTCGAATACGGGTGTAATGAAACAGGAAACGAGGCGTCACTCCGTCCTGTTCATGGGTTCGGTTTTCGTTTTCCTCCCCCCAGAAGTTCCGCTATAGCACACAGGACGGTAGGTACGGCTGGAACCGAGATTACCTCCCTTTTAATCACCCCGACTTTAGTGTGCACAGGAGTAGAAAGGCAGGTCTTAGTAGGAGTAGAGAACCGCTCCAGGCTGACACGGTCGCTTGGTGAGAGGTCTGGTTCGCTGGAGCTCATAGATTACCGGGGAGAGCTTCCAGTGGTCATGCACTACACTCTCACTTCCGTGCACCCGTGTCCCCTCGCTCACCTCCGACCGCCTCAGCATTAAGTCCTCACGGCTCAGACCTCCAGTGTATTACGTCTTGCCTGCCTGCTGATCCACCCCCGCCTTACCCCCCCTCCCCCCCCCCCCCCCCCACACACACAAAATTTCTCATCCAGCGGCACATACTTTGGTCCGCGCTCTTCATCTGGAACACTATTCCCCACCACTACTCTGGACAGCGGGTCAATCGTGGATGAACGCTGTCAGTTGTTATGGCTTTGATCACGTACAATAGCTTGGACGGCAGGCTGAGAATCGACTGCTTTTGTACAGGGCAGGAATGCTGTAATATAGGACAGCAGAAGGCTTGAGTGGAGGAGGAACGGCGATTTCATACTCCTGTCGGACATAAGCCGTACTTTACATCAAACCAGATATTGCGCCGCTGACAAGTTTACAGAAATAAGGAGCCGGAACCGTTTTGAGGGATTCAACTGGGAATCCACTATCCCAGTGTGTATTTGCGGCATCCGTGGTGGGAGGGATGCATGGGAACCGTTCTGGATATAGGAAGCAATTTGGAAAGGGACACAATTAGGAGATAAGAGGCTGTCATCCGCAGGACTCCCATGGAAAGACGCCGGCTGGGCCCGGGTCTTCCTCTGGGGAACGTCGAGAGTTTGATAAGGAGTAAGTAGGACCAGACAGGAGCCCTGTGGTTCACAGGGATGTGGGAGGAGGAAGAGGAGGAGGAAGAGGAGGACGAGGAAGGGGGAGAGCGGAGATAACTCAGATTTACAGTGTCGTTGCTGTCAAGAGTGACAAGAACTATGAATGAGTGTCAATTTGGAGAGGGGAGTACGGACGAAAGAATGAAAAAGGCTTCCTGAGAATGAGGAGGGCGATGTATATTTAAACAATGTGATGTTGATGGGTTTTTATAAGCCCGTGACCCAAAGTGCATGAACACATTCAGAACATTAAATAAATGAAAAAGTTTTTAATTTTTGCGATGCCCATGTGATGACGCAGGCATATCATGTCATTATTTGAATCCATCACTGGTAAATCACCCATTCCATACTGTTAATAACCCAACAAACCCAACAAATAACATGTAATAAATGCAAATGTAAATGAACAAATGTCCTGTCACACACACACACACACTTCCCATAGAACAACCATAATGTATCTTCAGTGAAACATTTATAGAGTGAGCTTTGCAGTATGTTCTTATAAATATATCAGCAGTGTTTTAAGTAGACTTTTATCTATTCTCTCAAAGCACAGTTAGTCGTTCATTATTGCATAAAGGGGGGTGGGGGGTAAGGGGGGATAAGACTTATCTTTGCGGCAACCTGCTGGTGAATTATTCAACCTCCCTAACAGTGGCGAGCGAGAGAGAGAGAGAGAGAGAGAGAGAGAGAGAGAGAGAGAGAGAGAGAGAGAGAGAGAGAGAGAGAGAGAGAGAGAGAGAGAGAGAGAGAGAGAGAGAGAGAGAGATTGCGGGACACGTGCAAGCTGCCAGAGTAAGCCCAACACCACTTTAAACATGGACTTGTAGTCACCTTACTTACAGGCCAGGTCCACATACCAGATGAGAGTGCGGAGAAGGGAGTGGAGAGAAAAGGAGATGGAGAGGAGAGGAATGGGTGTGGAGAGAGGAGGAGATGGAGAGGATAGGAGAGGGAGTGGGAGTGAAGAGAAGAGGAGATGGAGAGGAGAGGGACGAAGGGAGTAGAGCAGAGGAGATGGAGAGGAGAGGGGAGGAGTGGGAGTGGAGAGAAGAGGAGTGGGAGTGGAGAGGAGAGGGGAGGAAGGGATGGAAAAGGAGAGGGGGGGAAAGGGGAAAGGGAGAGAAGGAGAGAAGGGTAGAGAGAGAAAAGTGGTCAAAATATCGGAAGACAAATGCATAACAAAAAAAGGCTACCACTTGCTCTCGCATTTTCAATTCTCTCTAAGACCATGGTGACCACAACCCCAGGAAATAAACCTAATGTGTGCGTGTGCATGCGTGCATGTGTGTGTGCCTGTATGTCAGCACCTGGGATCTTTGTGCACATTCGGCACATAAGTGTGCTCTCAGACACGGCAGCGCACATTACTTTTTTATATTTCTCTGACCCACTTGTTCTTGGTTAAAGGAGAGGTTTTCAGGCAGAGATGAGGGGGGGGGGGGGGGGGGGGGGGGTGCCACTTCAGTTGGCTGGGCATTTGGCTCAGTTGGCACTCTGCTATTTTTCTTTCTGCCAACTCAGTTTTCTGTGAGGACTCAACAGCCTCAGGGAGATAAGACACCTAAAACTCTTGGCTTAATACCCCCCAGCTCATTTTCAAGGTATTGTGTTTCCTCGTCGTCAGCTTAAATATGTGTTGGGGGGGGGGGGCTTCATTAAGGACATTCACCGGGGCTTAAGTGGCTCTTTATCTCGGCTCTCAAGGTTCTGGTATTAAAAAAATGTTTAAGTTCCACCTTATATTGAAATCAGATTTAGAAAAAATACAATCATAAAACGCATAAGCCTATAATATTAAGTGTTAGATATAAAGTCAGCAGTAATATGGATGATTTAGGGGGGGAGGCTGTTCTGCCAGGAAAAGGGGCGAGTGTCTTTTGGACCATTGCCATGGTGATTGTTGAGCTGCTAAAATATTCTATACATACATTATCGTCTCGAATTCACCACGTCGTAAACTGTCACTTAAAAGAAAATCTGATTCAAGCCAAATTTCTGCCAGCACGGTTTCTAACAGTTCTCTGGAGCTGAAGAAGGGATGACTCTGAAAAAAAGACACAGAAACGGCTTCCTAAATATCGGGGCTAACGCAGGCTAAGAGATTAGCCTAGTCTATAACTAGCAGTTTCAAAGACTCTGAGGAGAATTCCTTAAGTACAAATCCATAAACCGACTGGCTGGCAAAAAAGACAATCCCATACTGCTTGTGCCCGCACACACCAGACACACACATGCAGGCACGCACACACGCACACACTTTGTGCGGAATGTATTTGCACGTGCATCAGTGTTCATGGTGATTATTGATTTTGCTTTCGAATATCCAATTTAAAATTGTGCCTTCAATAGTCAGGCACGGTTTTATGATGATAACGTTTTCTGCTTTTTACATCTCTTACTTTTGTGATTTCAATCTGAGAACAGCTCAGGGTTGACAGGTTGTTCTGTCAGAGGATCAGTTTCAGAGCGTTGAATTGTGTTGCAGGTCATCCATAAAGCTCCAGATGAGTCCTTTGCACACGTCATTATGATGTGTTAATAGTTCTCTGTCCCAGTGAACATAAACTGCCTTACAATCTTGTATTGTCTGTTAAGAGTTCATAAAGAACTTGAAGTAGGATATCAATGTATATTATGTGAGTCGTGTGTTTGTGTGGAAAATGCCTATTTCTATGGCAAATTATATTAATATTGATTGTTCAATTGTATACTAGTTTGTGTCTGTTGGCGTAATGTTAGTGTAAGACTGCTACATGATTGAAGTTTGACAATTATAACATAAGACAGCGTTTTTTTTAAACCAGGCATACCAAGAGCATTACAAAGCAGCCTATAATAATCCACAAATCCTTCGAAAATGAAGGTAAGTATAATCCTATACAGTGATAAAAATACATTAAAATTACATTTCCACCAAAGAAAGGAAGAAATACTTTGTCGGTTTGAAGTAAAAAAAAAGCCCAAAGTTGATTTTAGCTTAGCTTTTGAAGCACTCTGACTGCAAACCACCAGGGGCTTTTCTAAAATAGAACTGAAGTGAAAAGTGTCCATAGTTGAGCTTGTGTGAAGAATGCATAATACAGAGGTATAGAATAGAAAAAATCTAAGCCATTGGCCAGAACTTAGGGCTGCATCACTGTATAGCTATCTTCATGCTCTTGTCAATGTGGAGCAAAGCTATAATAAACTACATTGCACATATTAACTGTCTAGATTTATGTGGTCTTATCAGAGTTTTGCCGGACCGACAGCTATATGTAAAATTATATTTCCATGTAAAATTTTATTTTTGAAGTATGAAAGGTTCATTTTAAACAGTGAAGTTAATATTTTTATATTTGAGTAGGCAGGAAGTGTACAATGTCATGACTAGAAGGGGACTTGCAATTCAGCCGGCGGAAAAGTTAACATGATAACATACAGACGACCATCGAAGATGAACTACGATTTCCGTTTCAGATCAAGGCTGAGAAGAGAGAGAGAGAGAGAGAGAGAGAGAGAGAGAGAGAGAGAGAGAGAGAGAGAGAGAGAGAGATATAGATTAGGCAAGAGGAGGAGAGGGTTGACCTGAGCCTAGCATCAGGAGGAGAGCAGTGTCAAGGGTCTCAAAGTGATGACATCGACTTCATGCCTCTTCATCTCTCGCTCTATACCTGGTTCTAGCAGTAGCTCCTTATCCTCACTCATTTTAAACCTTCTTCTGGCAGCATATATAATGTCGGAGTGAATCTATCTCTTTCTCTCTCTCTCACCTTCTCATGCATTTATTTTACTTCTCTGCTTCTTCTGCTTCTACAATTCATTGCTTTGTCTCCTATCCTTCTTTAAAGATGTCCTTTATTTTCCTTCTTTCCCTCCCTCCCTCCCTCCCTCCCTCCCTGCCTACCTCTCAAGGTCCTGCTGGGTGCAGAATATAAAGCGGCTGGCATCATCTCAATGCTTACTCCCCCCTAACCCCCCCACACACATCCCCATGGTGGGCGCAGAACCCCCCCTCTGCTGTCCTGCGACAGGACAAGTGTCAAAAGTCTGTGTGTGTGTGTGTGTGTATATGTGTGCTTATATGCATGAATGTGTGTGTACTTGTGTTTGTTTGTGTTTGAGTATGTGCTTGTGTGTATATGTATGCGTAGGAATATATGTGCGTGCGTGTGTGTATATGTGTGTGTGTGTGTGTGTGTGTGTGTGTGTGTGTGTGTGTGTGTGTGTGTGGTGCCGGGGCATACCATGAATAAAATCATCCTTTTATCGCCTCTCTCTTTTACGTGGACTGAGTACATTACAGTCTCAGTAACTCTGGGTTTAATGCATTCTGCGCCCTCTTACTCACACTCTTTAGTTTATATATTTGATAGGATCTTACTTTTCATTTATTCCTAACATTATGGAGCACCGATGGTGCCTATAACAAGTCAGTAACATGATTGAATGCTCACCAAGGATTACAATAAAACGTGGAGGAGGCAGAGGCAGAAGCAGGCAGGGTGGAGGGTGGGTTGAGCCGCGTGTGGTCCAACGCGCCATTTCCATTTTGCACTATTTTCCCTTTGCATTAACCATTAGATAAATAGCCCAGGGAAAATTCAGTTTTCTACTTTTTCCTCCCCGCCGTTTGTTTCCCTGTCGAAGGCAGCAGTGTAAGAAGAGAGTGACTCCTCTCGACGAGCTAGCGGTCGCGCGATGCTACCTGCGCCGGTTCTGCTAAGCTGTCTCGCTCAGGTGGAGCATGATGGGTGACAACACGTTGTCTATGAGAAAGGGGGGGCGGGGTGGGGGGGGGGGGTGAAGATTTGCCTGTACACCTAAACAAAAAACGTATTTTCTAGAACCAGTGGCAAACAGACGGGTTGATGGATGGATGGAGGTATGGATATGATGGAGATAGATTGATAGATGGATGGATAGATACAGACAGACACAGACAGACAAACATATAGTAGATAAATGATGGATAGATAGATAGATAGATGATAGATAGATATGTGAAAGATAGATAGAAAGATAGACAGACAGACAGACAGACAGACAGAGCGACAGACAGGGAGATCGGTAGACATACATAGATGGATGGATAGACAGATAAGTAGATGGAGAGAGATGGAGAGATGGAGAGGTGGAGAGATAGCTATAGAGATAACACACCCCCCCCCCCCACTCCCCCCCTTCAGACAGAGTATAGCTACCCCCACGTGGGCGAGTCGAGGGAAAGGCTATAAGCAGCGTAGGGTGCGATCATGTGAAGTGTAACGAAGCACTGCGGCAGCACGGAGCGGGGCCACGGCTGCTGCTGCTGCTGCTGACGACGTGCTAATGTTGTAGCCTGTCAGCTCGCCGGCACCAAAGACGGATGGGCTCCCAAACAGAAGACAATTACAGGGCAGAGGCTCGTTGTCAGGGTCTGGACAACAGGGCCGCCTGGTCTCTGCTGCGGCCCTCCTCCCCGGGACGTGTCTGGCCGCTGACGTCGGACCGCAGGCTTAGAGGACGAAAGGAAATAGTCGTCCTCCAAATCGTCTGTCGGACAATCAGGAGCGGTTATGAATGTGATGGATGTCTTTATGCAATGTCAAAGTTTTGTGTTTTGAAGGATTATTCAAGTGACGGCGGTGTGTTCATAAAGCACGTTTAAAAACCAGCTCGGGATGACGAAAGTTCTGCACAGTCTATTAAAAAATGGAAGTGATCGAATCTGACAAGCCATTTTTACATTGTTTTATCTTGCAACCAGAAGCAATAACTTGGTCATCATAATAATAAATCTCCCTACCTCGTCTCTGTCTTGCCTCCCCCTCCCCTTTTCCCACTTTCCATTCATGATGACAGCCTTGACGTCACCCTGTATCTCAGCCAACCAGATGATTGAAAATTGTTATCGTAGAAACGGCCACAGATTGATAAGAAGCTATTGGCAGGAGTAATGTGATGGCACTCAAACCCCTGTTCTCCATTAATTTGCTCCGTGGCATTTTTATGTGCGACATTAGCAAACGTTTGCCCACGTCGGCCAATAATGTCCTGATCTTCAACAGGTCCCGCCCCTCATTACCATACCGCCACCAGAACAGTGCAGGTGATTACACAGCCAGGCAGACTCCTGAGCCTGTTGCCAAGGAGATGGCAAATGAGGTGTTTAGGGTGGTGGTGGAGGCAGTGGAGGGGGTTAGGGCTGACGATTCATGTTATAAATCACGGCGTGATTTTTGGCAATATTTCACATTGATGCAATCCCTCCCCAAATAATACATTACATTAACACTGGGCGAGTGCCCCAGAGAGAGCGAGAGAGAGAGAGCGAGAGAGAGAGGCAGAGAGAGAGAGAGAGAGAGAGAGAGAGGCAGAGAGAGAGACATAGAGAGGGAGAGAGAGAGAGAGAGAGAGAGAGAGAGAGAGAGAGAGACTATGTCAATCTCTACCATTCTTGAATGAATGAAGAATGTTTGTGAACAGAAGCCTGGGCGTGGATTAATATTGGGATATCCAAATCACAATCACAAAATAAATAAACAGGCTGAAGACAATCACAAGGACAGACGGAGAGGTGGGGGGAGGTCAGGCAATCATTTGACGCCGTCTGTCGGGCAAAGGAGCAGGCGGGGCACCAACTAGCTATAACTGCTATTCCCAATTCCAGACAATTGAAAAAGATGGTTTCATGAACCATGTGTTCAATCACATTGGCATTTACATTACTGTGCTGTAATGACACTGCGACCATCATGTGTGTATGTTTAGGGGTATGTTAACTTATAGCTCACTGTTATATCTGATTAAAAACTCTGGTCACTCACATGGTGAATGGTACGGTAAAGGATGTATGCATTCGTGTGTGTGTGTGTGTGTGTGGGTGAGGAATGAAACAGTATACGAATGTATACTATGCATATTGTACTGTGCAGCACATGTTGGGTGAGTTTGCATGCGGTTTCGTCACGCTGCGGTCGGCGTGCTCGCACCATCGTCAACGTCGCGCACGTGCACCTAAAGACACAAAGGGGTGCTTATAAAAAGGGCACTTTCCTCATAAAGCGCATCCAAGAGCTCGGCGGGAAGAGCCGCGACCAAACGAGCGGTGACGTCTCATGCCAAGAAATGAGCGCTTTCTGTGTTAGGGAAATCCCTCCTGCTGGATTTACGTCTTGTCAGGGCCAAAGACTGTTAAAAGACAGTTGGAGACCAGCGAGAGAGAGTGGGGGAGAGAGAGAGAGAGAGAGAGAGAGAGAGAGAGAGAGAGAGAGAGAGAGAGAGAGAGAGAGAAACAAAGAGAGAGACAGAGAGAGAGACAGAGAGAGAGAAAGACACACACACACACACACACACAAAGAGCAACTGAGAGGGGGAGACATAGAGACAAAGAGAGAGACATAGTGAGAGACAGAGACAAACATAGAGAGAGAGAGAGAGAGAGAGAGAGAGAGAGAGAGAGAGAGAGAGAGAGAGAGAGAGAGAACGAGAGAGAGACGGAGAGAGACACACAAAGAGCAACTGAGAGAGGAAGATATAGAGACAAAGAGAGAGACATAGTGAAAGAGAGAGACAGAGATAGAGAGACAAAGAGAGTGAGACAGAGGGAGAAAGAGAGACAGAGAGACAGAGAGAGAGAAAATAAGGCGCTGAAATAAATGATTCACTCTTGCTGGTGGGCTGAGTGGAAAATAATATGATGTAATGAATGGCATGTCAGAGACCGGCCTGCCTACTTATTGAGTTTATGCGTGTGTCTGAGGTGCTCTGTGTGTGTGTGTGCGTGTGTGCATGGTTTGCATATATGCAATATTATGTTTGTCATATGTGTGTGTGTATTTGTGTGCCATATGAGTGTATGTGTGTGTGTGTCCGTATTCTTGTGTCATGAATTTATTCTGGTGTGTAACACAATGTGTATAATATATGTCTGAGTGTGTATCCTTCAAATGTACGTGTAAAATATATTGTGTGAATGTATGCATGCATGTATGTCTGTTTGTTCTTGTGCGTGTATGCAAGGTTACTTACATGTTTTTGTTGCCCATTGAGATTATACTTTCATGACACACAAACACACACACGCACGCACACACACACACACACACACACACACACACACACACACACACACACACACACACACACACACAGACACACACACACACACGTACACACACGCTACGATGATATGAACCTAATTACAAACAGATGCCTCTGCGTCAGGCGAACAAGTCAATGCCTCTGGTGGATCCTGAACAGCATAATCAATACAAGTGCTTCTTACAGAGCCCTACTCAGAGTGGGGCTGACGGGAGGGAGGGGGCCGCCTCTAAATCAGCCAGCAATTGGTTCATTACAGTGAGTAAGAGCTCACTAAAGTGTTAAGTACAGCACGGGGCCCTGAGTGTGAACCAATCACATTCAGACTGAGGGGAAAAAAGAGAAAGCCTCTTTGGATACCGTTTCTAGGCGTGTCCATGAATTGCTTTGATTGGGCTTTTTTTCCTACTACTGCGTGAGATTACAAGTAAAATATGCCTTATAAAAAGTAGGCTAGAGAAGTTGATGTGTATTTTCATGTGAAACATGAAGCACTACAGAATAACGGTTTTTATGTTCGATTTCCAAATGCTATGTTTTGCTGGCCAATGTCCTATGTGGAACATCAAAATGCAACATATAATTGTCTGTCAGTAGACAGGCAGCCAGAAACAGTTTGAGGTGCGGCCGTCTTTGTAGCCTTTGCATATGTCGTCTTTACGTGAGGACAGTCTGCACATGAAAGTGATCCAGAACGTTCTGATGCTCAAAGCGACAGATACTTCTGTCAGTGTGATTTCTTTTTTTTTTTAACAACAATGGAAGTATAAGGCTGTGATGGCCACATTCTGTCCACTGTTGTATAAGCACAAGATAAAAAAAACATTGTAATTGTAGGACGTTTCATTTTAATGTAAAACTTCGATAAGAAAAAATAACCACTATGCCAGCCTTGTTCTGTAGAACCGTTGTGTCTGAAAGAAGCATCAATCTAAAATGTGAATATGAGGTGCTCACAGAAATATGTCCATTTCGTGTGAGATGATAAGCAGGACGGATAATGAATTCTTCCATCCGTGGTAGTTTATATTGACGATAAGGAGTGGTTATTAATGACCATGGGATAAGGGGTCAACTCTTACACACCCCATGAGCAATGTCCTCCCTATGTGGGAACAACAAAACCCAGCTCGCGGAGGAAGAGGGAGGGAGGGAGGGAGGGGGGGAGGGGGGGGTCCTGAACTCTCATTTATGTTAATAAAACTTCGCTAAATTGTTTGTGTAATGGAATTAGAGTAGTCAGGCAGGCCTGGGGGACATCAATTAAGCAGATAAGCAAATGAAAATAAATCACGCTTGATTCGACACACGGCAGCGCACTTTGTTTGCCCAGTAAACAACGGGCGCAGGAAACAGGAAGTGATTTCGTTCTACTATTTGAGGGACTATAAATCCCTGCGACAGCCGCCCTGAGTCTGCCCTGGGTCCCAGCGCGCAGGAAATGAGCGCTAACTTGTTAACCATGGCCAATGGCAGGAGGCTCAATAAATGTGTATCTTATTTGACGATTAAGTCGCAAACAAATTGATTATGTGTGCGTACGGTAAACAAAACTATTCCAAACGAGCGACGACTTGGATAATGAAGTGTTTCAAATGGATTACATCTTATTACTGCAACATTATTTAAGAGCGTTACATTCCCCCCTTTTTTGGGTTCTTTTCATTGTCAACAGCGCAAGGTTTTTCTATTATCGTTGTTGTAATGCAGAGCACATTGGCTGCGTTCAGATAGCGGGCAATGCCACCATTCAGTTTTTAATCAGTTCCATTCTGATGTCTGAAAAATAGTTTATCTTGGATACCATGGCACCAACAAATATATTGGAAACATGATTTTTCAAACTTCAGAGGAAGGGACAGATTTAGATCAGATGTAGTTTCCCCCCTTCAAACTCCTTATCTGCCTAGCCATGACTGTTCAAACTAAACACAGCCCCAGGGGAACGGAGCACACGTATTTCACCACTTTTATCATGATCATTTTGCTATTATCGTGTTTCCATGATAATAAAACAATCCTGTCCATTTACTGTCTCAGAAAACAGTTGCCCTGTATTGGAATGCCCACAAAGGCTTGGGAAAAACATTGGAGAAGGAAAACAATGCAAGAGAGATTTGAAGGAATGCCTAGATTTTTCAAATACCCAAAGACACAAACAATACAGCAAATGCAATGTGTTTAAAATCATTTGGCGACCCTATAAATGAAAGAGGAATGTGGTTACAAATATGAAAAGAATCCCAGACCAAAACAATATGGACAACCTTTTTTTTTTTTATTGTGAAGCTTGCAATATGCATGTGCGCCTTTTCACAAGGCATGTGTGTGTCCTTATGTCCCTCGTCCTAAAAACGTGATAATATAAAAAATGGTAAATTTTTTGTCAAAATACATCCATTATTAATCAACTCTAAAGCTGCAATAGACAACAATTTACCCACACATGAAGCCTAATAATTCAGTCACAATGCATATTTTTGCATAATGCTGTCAAATACAAATATGAACTGCATGAACCCCAGGTTAAGCAATCAATCAGTGAACATATCGGGTAATGGACGTAATCATGCTCCCGCGGTAATAAATGCAGTTTTGTTAAATTGTGTAGATTAATAATGAAAAGAGAGGTACCGTCTACCCGTTTGTTTGAATGTGTCCTCAAAGAAACCTGGCAGACAGCATTGCGGTGGCTAAAACAGCCGCCAGCAGCCATCTTGGGAGAGCACTATGTCAGTTTGCTTAAGAATTGTCTAGACTGATTCTGTTTGTTAAATAGCTCCGCTTCCTTCTGTTGATCATAATGGATAAGTTTTTAGAGATAAAGAGAGAGAGAGAGAGAGAGAGAGAGAGAGAGAGAGAGAGAGAGAGAGAGAGAGAGAGAGAGAGAGAAGATGTCTAGTTGCGAGACATGAATGTCAGGATAAACAATTGTCCTGACAGCATAATGACATAATAAGCCTGCGCTTCACCACTTGTTTGACAGTTAAAATGGCCTGGGTTGATGAAAAAAAACCTGCTGTTACGCCCTTACTGTGAAAGACGAAAAATGAACTTAGCTAACCCAAAAGCTAGCCAGGAACAGTGTCAACCCCCAATAACATAATGTATGTTATAGCGCAAAAATGAAAGGCTGAAGTCAAAGGGTAATTTTTCTGTAATGACTATCAATAGCTCAGTGATCCACCTCAAACTCACTGACGGGAACTAATGTTGGCCTCGTTCCTTCGGGGGCCTGGTTAGAATTTGAGTTGATCACAGGGGAACATAGGTGTGGCGGGACTGAACGAGACACCGGAGGGTAAGAAAAATAGATTTTACCACAAACAAGATTTAACTGTCCGTTCTCAAGGTGTCAGATTCTCCAGAGGACGCATTAAACTAAACCATAAAAAAAAAAGACAAAAAGCCCTGCCTGTGCTGTCTGTTCTGGTCAACACCTCCAAATCAGTGTTGTACCCATCCCCCAATCAATAGGATCAATAACTCAGGGTGTTTCAAAGGGATTCCTGTGGCTAAAGGTGGCTACAGGATGCAAAAGTCCTCGCAGCAGAGAAACAACGCCAACACCGCAGAAGACAATTGAAGCACTAGTTCTCCACCACCTGTTCCCATCGGTGAACACAAAGAGGCTACACCTGCGAGAGCCACCACGCAAGAGCCCTTTGTTCGCCTTCAAAGTCTGCCTTTTTTGTTTCACGGATGGCTACACAATTTTAATTGAAGGGTGGGGCAGCACCCTCTAGGTGAACTACAAGCAAGCCCCAGACAGTGTAGTCTGTCCCTCCCCTTACACTGTCTCCCACGAGAGCGAGGAGACAGCAAAAGTTTGAAGCTTAAAGGTCTCCACCTCCTCCTGTCTAATGCACTGTCAGGGCTGGTTACATTAGCAATCACTAGCGGCTCAGGTTAAGATTAATTGAATCACCGGGTGGCTTCTCTCTGCACTCCCTAACCCAGCGACGGAGAGAGGGGGGCTGATCCATCACGATGCGCCGAGCGGGCATTTACACAAACCTCTTCATCACCCTCCTTCGTCTTCATGCAAAAACAGAGGCGCGGTGTGGCTTGTTGCACTCCATCTATCAAGACATGGGTACGGGGTGGCAAACTCATTTTCTCCCACGCTCTTCTCTTTAATCATGCCACATGGCACTTGGAGAGAGAGAGGGGGGAGGGGAGTAGGGAGTTAGTGGAAAGAGCCGCCATCATTTCTTCAAGAGGAATCAGAGAAGGAATCATAAGGTGCAAAACAAAGAGGCTGCTAGGGCTGCTATTGCAATGGCTCAATATGAAATATTACAGGGGGGGAAAGTGCTCTCTGCCACCGACAAGAGGATATTTGCATGTCACATTTTTCGACGGCTCCTGATTCATCATTTAAGAAATCCTGTAATTGGAGCCGGCGAATGGCTCTATTGTATGATGCAATGTTTCATATTGGGAGTACAATAGACGATGTGTGCAGCAGCTGCTAGGGCACTTAAACGGGCAGGTAGCTTTACACAAGCCAGCACGTAATGGATCTGGTGAGCTTCTATTGGAGAAAAAAAGGGATCTAAATGTCGGTTTTCTGTCGGTTCTCGCTCTTCGTTAACCACCTCTATTACTATTAGCCTCTCTCAAAACAGCGCAGTGTTTCTAGTGGTCAGGTGGGCCGGCGCTGCCAAACCCTAATCCCCCTCGTGTTCTATTTCACTTAGCTAGTACAACCCTCTGTTCATATCAGGCGGGGTCATACAAAATAAACCAAAAGTTTTGTGGGTCTTTTTGCCTCCGGGGCAAGAAAGGTTGTAAAAAAAAAAACATCTGATGAAAATAATGTTTTGGCCAGCGAACTGCCAAACCAAAGATTTTACATGGCACTACAAAAAGTGTTGGGCCGCTGCATACTCTCTCTTTCTTTCACTTTCCCTCTCACACACACACACACACACACACACACACACAGAAACACACACACACACACACACACACACACACACACACAGTGTGGTTCTTTGTTCCGCGTCGTAAAGAAAAAAACAGAGGTTGCTGTTGGTCCAAAGGGGTTGCGCCCGGGGCTGTCGTCAGTCCATCGCACCACCAGCGACCGTGGCCCCGGACCCAGTGTCTGGAGCACACAGGCCCTGCCAACAGGCAGACTGGCAGCAGCCCCGGCTGAGTGAAGCAGCAGGACAGAGCGGAGTGGTGCCACACTATCACCACACAGGCAGCTGCAGATAACACACACATGGCACGGCGGTGTCTCTGTGTGTGTGCGCCGCTGCCCAGGTCCTTCCCAGCACCGCACAGGCAGAGGGACACTAAGTTTAAACGATTTCATGTTTTCACCAGTAAATCTGGCAATGAAAAAAAAAAAAACAGTGCAGGCCGGGGGAAGAAAAATGCGGGAAGATTTTGGGGGAAGGAAGTGATGATTCGAGGAATAGAGGACCTTGGACATCCTTTGGTCATAAATCGTATTTATTTTTTTTACAATTCGTACCCTTAAAAATGTTTTCACTTGAATTATCGGACTAATGTGTAAGCCAGAAAAAATAGGGAAAATATGTGGCAAAATCATCTCAGGGAAATAAAATGACTATCATAGCGGGAAAGCAGAGCACCCAAGAGTCAAGGGTTTCATTCGTTTTGGTCAATAGTTCCCATGCTCTCTCTCTCTCTCTCTCTGCCTGTGTGTCTCTTTCTCTCGGCGGTGGAAAAATGGGGAGAGCGCTCCCTGTCCTGTGATAAAGCTGTTGCCGGCGAGATGAGGAATAGAGCTCCATCATGGCGAGGCGTGGGTTTACCCTGCCAATCCGCCGCGGCGAGGACCTGCGACGCATACACGTAGCCTCCATGCATCATTTACCAGGCATTTTCGGTGCCAAAATAACACCGTTTCCCCCCCCCCCCCCCCCCCCACCGGATTTTTGTCTTATTTTGGCGTGCCTGAGGCGTCCTGGCAAAACCTCTGAAAGTCTTGATACGCTTGGATTTGTTGGCGGTTTGCTTGTTTTGTGGGTTTGGTTTAGGCCGCTTCCACTGTGGGATGTGAAGCACGTCTAGTCTAAAGCCCCTCGATGGTGCACACAGTTTCCTGGTGCCAGACGACGACGACGACGGGGGGGGGGGGTAACAATTTGTCTTTGTTTTGGGGAAGGGTAACTCTTAACTTCCATCAACTAGCAGTTCTCAAGGACCAAAAAATGTACATGAGGAACATATAGTCAATGCAGATGCAGAAAATGATGCGTTTCTTTTGTTATTTTCTTCAGACATCGAGCGCCTGGAGGGATTATTACTGTGGCAGTAAAACATTACATGCCATGTTTCCATGGAGCTCGAGGAACATATACATCCCTGACATTCATGGCTATTTCCCGCCTGGCGCTAAATCAGCACAGTTTGTCTGGCCCCATATTGGCTTAAAACACTGCACTGAGTTTCACGCTACAAAGGTAATATCTAGTAAAATGTCAAACTCTTAGCTCTTGTATTAAAAGGTCATTGCAATAGATTTTCTTTTCCGATAAATCTCAGTTAGGTAAAGGAAAGCACTGGCACACGATTTTGTCAGCATTAAGTCCTAGCCATTGTAAGTGTGCGAATTATATTTAAACATGGATTCCAGAATAATCACTAAAAACCGTAACGGCTAACAAGTACTAAAATGTAAATAAATCGCTCGCCCAGCTGCCGAGCTGAGAAGGCTTGGGATATCCCAAGGTCGAAAAGGTCGCGAGCTAGTGTACACTAAAACCCAAAGTGAACAAACAGAACAGAATCCTTTAAACAAGTGTAACCGAAGCCAAACGTTGCAGTACCATCTGTTGGCGCTGTGAACTCTGAGGGTGGCACATTCTCGCAGAGCCCTGCCCGTGGATTGCCCATGATTATTAGCATGCTACGTTAGCCTAGCCTAGCCGTTCTACCATAAAGCTAATCAAAGTACTTATTTTTTGTGTTTTTTAGGCCTATTGATAAGCTACCATTGTCGGATGCCCACAAAACAAACGTCCCTTACATGCGGGTACCTTCAGGTATCAGGTGTGAGCGGCCAGGGAGCGTGTATCCAGGTGGTGTCGGCCATTCCCCCTGCACCTGCTCCCTGTCCTCACCCTTCCATTCGTGGGGGGGGCAAATTCCCAGGATGCCAGAGGGCAGCTGTTGACAGCCCTGAACGTTAGCTACCCCCCCACCCCCACCCCCCACACACACACATACATACACATACACAAACTCACACACACAAACATGCACATAAATTGTGCACATCCACCTCCTTCGAACAGGGGCCTCGTATCGTCAGCTGCTAGGGTTGTACTGAGATGTCAATGTGTGTGTGTGTGTGTGTGTGTGTGTGTGTAGTGGCTGGGGGGGGGGGGGGGAGGGGGATCAGCAAAGGTCGACGAAGAGGAGGGGTGTATGCATGGCATACCTTCAGCGGGAGACCAGAGAGACCCCCGGGTCCAGCTTTTACAATCTATGCCCCCACGATAATCACTTTCACAAACCCAAAGGCAGACTCTGGGAGAGAGGGCTCATGCCTTTGGCGGTCACTCTGGGGGATCACGTTGCCTTCCTGGGCTGGGTGTCGCTCAGACCGCCACCCACCCTCCCTCCCTCCCTCCCTCCTCCTTCGCCACTTCACCACTTCACCTCTCACGAGGGAGGGAGGTTGCGTGGGTGGGTGGGTGGGGGTGGAGATCTGCTTCAACCGCTGATCCGTATCAAAAGATGGTGACATGCAAGGCCCTTCATGCCCTCCCTGTCGACCTCTTGTTGAAGGTGTTCCCCCTGCTGCTCTCACAAGGCTCCAGCACAGTGCTGAGTGGTGAGCGTAACTTTATTAATCTGACTTCAGGTTGAATCAGATTAATCAAGTAAGGGGACGTGCAGAGGAAGCGCTTTTATTGCAACGATTAACAACAAAAATGCGAAAGAGTAATGGATGTATAAAGAGTGACTTCCTACAGCTTCGCTACAGACCATAAATGTGACTTAATAGTTATTGATATAAGAATACTTTGTGCTGAAAAATAAAGAGATTATACATATATATTAAGAAATATGATATGCTTTATCTCTCTCAGTCTCTCTCTCTCTCTGTATAAATATATATGAATATATTTATATATATAAACACATATGTATATATATATATATATAAATATATATATATATATATATATATATATATATATATATATATATATATATATATAAACATACACATATATACACACACACATACTAACCCTAACCCTAAATAAATAAATAAATAAATATATATATATATATATATATATATAGTTGCAGGAAAAGCTACACTGTACTCTATACTATAAAATATGTTGTGATATTATTATATGCCATGCCATTAACTCTAGGTTAGCAATGTGAGCCAGCAAAATTAACACAAATAACAAGGTATAATAGAGGGGCTTACAGATCAAATGTTCAAACGGACAAAAAGTAAATTACACACACAGGCACAGACACACAAACCAAGTCAAAGGGGTTTCTTTGTTAACTTTGGTCTCGTGTTCCAGCTGCTCTGTAGATCTTACGTGAGCTATGTCCAGGCCAATGACACCATGAAAGAAGCCCTCTACAGAACCAGTCCATTTCAAAATAAAAGCTTGTCTGATGCTTTTAACAATGTAACGTGCAAAATATAATTACATTTTACACAGACAACAAAGATACCTATGTTATTGTGAATCTTTGTATAATTATACAACCATAGAGTTACAGACATTTAAGAAAACTAGAAGAAAATCTCTCCACTTTTTTGTATGCACCAGTGATGAACATAATTGGTCTACATTAAAATGTAAATACATTTTACAAGGCACCACAAAGATACCTGATATGTTCGTCCACAAGGGTCATCCTGTCTTTTTCCTAAGGCTAATATAAAGCTGTCCAAAGTTACACTAAAATCCTCCGGTGTCTTGACTTGTCAGACATTCAAGGCAGCACTTCAAATGCAACCATCCACTAAATTGACAGTAAAACCCGAAGCCAACATCTGAACAACTTGGAAACAGGGAATCGCCGCAAGCAGAAAACTGGCATTTCAGACGTTTTTCAGGAGCAGCACTTGACAATCCCCTGAATTTATTTTTCCTGAACCGAGCTCCTCAATAAAACACAACCATGTCAACAAACCAATTTGGCGAAACCCCTGTGTAGGAAAGAATGATAATCGGCAAAACAGAGGAGCGAATTGGCATGTGCGGAATTCAAACACGGGCAATGCGCATTATTTTTACTCCACCCGTTTTCCTTCTGGATCGAGTATGGCACCGGAGTAACCAACGTAGTTTGATCGGTTCTCTGGGTATTCACGTCTGAAGCCTCCCACACAGGCCACCGTATGACCCATGAGCCTGGAATGAGCTGCAGAACACTGCTGCACTCTGTACCGGTCTCAAATGGGTCAGTGCTTTCATTAATAAAGGCCCACTTTTGACAGCAATTACACATTTCCCTTTCATACGGAGCCCAGATTCATGAACAGGGAACCCCACTACCCCTTCTTCACCCCTTTTATTAAATATAGTTCTCCAATTTATTTTTCTGTGTTTCCGTGCCATTTGCATTCCAATGCTTTCGGGGGTAAAAATGACAAAGGCGTAGTTCATGTTTTAGTCGTAATTTCATTACAACTTAACAAAGCCATTTTTTGATTAAGGCAAGTCTGCTTCTTTAGGAGTATTGTAGAATATATATATATATATATAGACATATACAGTATATAAGTAAATATATATATATAAATATACATATATATAAATATAGATACATATCTATCTCTCTATCTATCTATCTATCTATCTATAGATAGGTAGATATCAGCTTTGCATGTGTGTGTACGGGTGTGTATACATGTATATTTTATATATTATATAACAGGTCACTGGGTTTTTTAAACGGATCTGGCGTGGCCTCATCCTAAACCACGAGTCTGGGGAAATCAAACAGGGACCCCCCTCCATGCCCAGACAGACAGGTGAAACTCAGGCTAGAGGTAACCCAAGTACACCCCAAACATAATACGAGCAGGGATCTCTCCGTCTTACATCACGGTGTTGTAGCCCGACTCCCCTACATTAACGCCGAATAACCTCTTTTCCCGCAACAGCAGCGCTGTGCGGTACAGTTTCACTACGTGCCGGAGAGACAGGCGGTCAAACAGATCCACCATCCGGCCCTGAACAATGTGCTTCGGCGCTGGTTTCGTGTTGGAGAACAGGACGATTTTTTATCCTTTTTTTTATACCAAACACACACAGGACCGATGAATACAAAATGGGGGTCTTGGACTACCAAAAATATTTGAACAAAGATTAAGGTGTTGTATTTGGCAAACAAAAGTCAGGAGTGTTTTTGTATGAATTTTTAAGTAAAACTTCAGCTTGAGTATATTTCACTTGGTCGGGGTGAGGTCAGTGTGCCGGTTTAACTGGCTGGGAACACCCAGAAAGTTCAATATAAAAAATAAAGAACGTCGTTGCCAATAGATGGGGGTGAATGAGAGAATTCCAGACAGCTATTGGCAGTACTTGGAAACCAAAAAAATAGTCATAAATCCCCACAGAGACATTAATGGTGTGCCGGCCAACGGGGAACCAAAGTACATCAAACCATGGAAATCCAACGGCTTTAAGGTACCGAATGTTTTGAAAATGATAGAGCCACGTTGACAATATCCACTGAGAAATCAAAGTTTAATAAATAATTCCCATCACAGCTTCTGATGTGCAAACAATGTTAAGGCCCTTGCTGGGAATCCACACGCGAATGACGTATAGTTCTGGGAAGGAGGATTGTGGACGCTGCCACTTAAAATTTAGTGTTTAGGGTTTGAAGTGTGAAAACTATGTCCCACAATTTAAAGATGGGCCTCTAGGATTCATGGTAAGGACACATATGAGCCATTACAATAAACAAAGAACTGGGGTCCCCCCCTGCCCCCTTTTACATTTTAAGTGGTCACAGTCCCTAATGAAAAGAATCACATATTTCCGGCAAATTGGACACAGCGATTGGTCACAGTGAAAATTGGCCTTGTTTCACACAACCCCCAACAGTGTTTTCTTTGAAAAAAAGAAATTACCCCTCCTCTCCAAAATAACCTTAATTGTTGTCGTTTGTTGGGTGGAAACCAAACATGGTTGAAAGCATTGGCCGAAAATCTGACAAAAAAAAAGAGAAAAGAAACAAATCTAATTTTGAATCAATCAGAAATTATCACGAAAAAAAACCAACACTTCAATGACACCCTGTGTGTCGAGTGCTGTCATACATGCGACCGGCCCTTCACCATGACAAAAAAACAACTCATTGGCCTTTAAGGCAAACTTGGCTGCAACCGAACAAGGCTCTCTCAAAAAGCCACGCATGAAATAAGAGTCCTCTCATACGACCTATAGGAGGGGGGAACCGAATCTGACAAGAGCTCTTCCCTACGCCCCCGTAACAGCGATCCGCTTCCCCATCATCCCGGGCCGTGCTGCTGCCCTAACCGTTATTTACCCCCCTCTCATTCAACTCAAGGGTCCTTCAAGAGCTTTAAATGGGCAGCATTAAGTGTAACCGGCGCACTAAGGCCCCGTCCTTGGAGGCACGGTCCAAATTCCTGAGAATCTTGGCAACTCCCGGGGATGGATGGGACCCTCATGGATATACACGGGCCTCCCCCGGCCCCACAATGGATGAATAGGTAAACAGAAGGTTGTGAAAGAGTTATGGGGAAAAGAGAGTGTTCCCTCTGAGAGGGGCACAAAGCAGGAGGTGTGTGAGTGGGAAGACAGAGAGACAGAGAGAAGGAGAGAGGCAGAGAGAGAGGGGGGGTAGGGGGGGGGGGGGGAGAGAGGTATGTTTGGTGCAAAGAGTCGGAGTGTGAGAGTAAAAGTTGTGTGTCCGTGGGTAAAGAGTGAAGAGGAAGCTGCAGTGTTAGTGTTAGCTCAATCAAAAGGTGAATTATACCTCCTAAGACACTCAGGTAACCTTTCATTATGGTCCTAATCCTTCTTAATAACAGAGCCGCCATGTCGGCAATGGCCCATTAGACAGAGGAGCAGAGAGAAGGGGGGCCATTATTCCCTGTAGGCTCTTGGAGAAGGGAATACATGCACAGACACAAACACACACTGACACACACACACATACCGACAGACACACACTGACACGCACAGTCACAGCAACGCACACACATGCACACACATGAAAACACTGACACAAAACCACACACACAGACACACACACACACACACACACACACACACTCACATACATACACACAGAACATATACACACATACAAACATATACACACACACGGATACACACACACACACACACACACACACTCATATACACACATACAAACAGTTGTGTGCGCACAGGGACACACGCTGTGACAGAGAAAATCAATCATAAATCAGTGGGCTCTTGCCAGGATGTTGTGATAAAAGGTTGACACACACTCAAGAGGAAGATGAAAACCTCCAGGAAGAGTAAATACATGTTGAAGAGGAAATAGACATTTACTCACACTAAAAGTTTGACCTGTGGAGAAAGACCTTGGACCTCGGTAAATACATTTAGAGCAAGCACATTTACCTTGAAATCAAGGGTAAAAAAATACTTGAAGTGTAAATTATCTAAACTGTGTGGTGGAAAGAAAATACATGTATGAAATAAAGAATAACAACAAAAGAAAACAAATAGTAAAACTAAGTTAGCTTGACAGTAGCTAATTTGTGTGTTGAATTTTAATTAGGATCCAAAAGGTTATTTAATCAGTAACATATATGTGGGCCTTAGGTCATAAAATATTTAGTTAAATGTAAATGGATCAAAAACAATTCACTTACATAGGCTACAACTTTAAATACACCGCAGGATGCCTACTTTTCTTTGTTTTATATGGGTTAAAAAATATATACACACTATAGGCGCGGATAATAGATAGAGAGAGAAGAGAAAGAATAGACTATGATTAAATCAATTTAAAAAATGGCCTAAAAGAATAAACCTTCAACCGGAATATAATTTTGGATGAATTACTAAAAATGTTTATTGAATGCAGAAAAACAAGTTAATGCCCATTGTAAAAAGTGTTTATTAGCTCAGGCCTACTACATTATGGTCCATTTTATATTTAGGCCTACTATTTTCTCAATGAGAGAGAATAATGTAGGGTAGGACTATTATGCCTTGGTGGTCGACATGCAACTCATCAGCATATCAATGAAACACATGAATTGTGAAATCAGTTTTACCTGTACCACTCCAGTCCGTTCTCATAGTTGCGGTCGAAGAAGTGCGGTTCCGCACCCACGGCCCGGATGTCCGGATGCACGCGGAGGAACTCCAGCAGCGCGCGTGTGCCTCCTTTCTTAACACCTATAATAAGCGCCTGGGGCAGTTTCTTGGTCCCTTCTCCCAAAGGACTGAGCTGACCTGCTCCCGCGAACCTCGGCGACGCTCTCCTCGGAGAAAGTACATCCAAAGGCGGCAGGAGTAAAGCCTCCACCGGCTCCCCATCGTCCCCCAACTTTAGAGGTCCATAGTACACCGGACTCGCGTTGTCATCGCCTGTGAAGTGCGAGGGTCCTTTGGCGGCGATGTGACTCAACGTCTCTGGCAGGGTGTTCCATTTTTGCAGGAGTCTTTTTCTCCTCAGCGATCTTAAATCGTGCAGTTCATCAGGGAAGAAACCCCCAACTTGTGAGGATGTTTTCACCGTGGCGGGCAGGGTGCTGCATCGGTCAGTGAGACAGTAGAGGAGGAACACGGAGGTAAGCAGCGAGCACAACATGACCACAGACTTCCTAAAGATGCCTCGGGACAGCAGGGGATCCACTTTGCAGGTGCGGCTAAAAGCCATAACGGTCCCTCGGTCGCTGGGTTATCAGGAGGTCCAGCCATGCTAGGCAGACATTGTGGAGTCCTTTTGCCATGAAGAAATTAGGAAGCTCTGGTGCTGACGAGACTGCATCCACGCTGAATGGATCGCACCTCCTCGCACGTACGCGCGTGTCTGCTCCTCAATGACACTCGCGCCAAAGCTTGTTTTTTTTAGGTGACGACAATTATCAATCTACTAAAACAGGCGGAAAAGATGTCAAGGTAGTGCTTGACCGTTAACGCCTGTACCTGTCAAATAGTATCGATCTACAACGGATGTCAATCAGTTGGATCATCTAAAGAATTTTTATATTTAATTTGCCCCGCGGCAAACACCACTCTGTCGCCGGCGCACGTGTGCAGGTTTGTGAACTTCTGTCAGATTCTGTCAGGTTATGCGCTGCTATGTCGACAACCAATGACAATTACGTTTGGTAAAGGTAAGCGAGAGAGAGAGAGAGAGAGAGAGAGACATTATAGGAGCCAATCCGAATCCAGGAGGCGTGGCCCAAGATCCATCCTCTCACAAGCTGTAAGACTCCAACGGAATTCACTGAAAGTTTTAAAACTGATGTCTAATCTTAAGACATAGTTCCTGACACATATACACAATATGTGTCCGTGTGTGCGCATACAAGTATGTCTTTGAGTTTGAACCATCATCGACTGTGTGTGTGTGTGTGTGTGTGTGTGTGTGTGTGTATGCATACGTACTTACGTGCGTGCGTGTCTGTGTGTGTTTAAAAATCATCTAAAGTGTGTGTGTGATTTAAGCCTCAGCCAATGTCTGAATATTAATGGACTAATTTTTTTTTAACATGAAGAACTTGAATTTGATCAATGCCAGAAACAAACACACACACAGCCAGACACACACACACAGCCAGACACACACACACACACACACACACACACACACACACACACACACACACACACACACACACACACACACTATCTAATTGTTAAACCTTTTAATATTATCACTACCTCCTAAATAAATAGAAAAAATCACCTAAGAAAAATTAACTATTTCCCGGTCGTGGAAACACACATCGTCCCACAGTGCCCCCAACCACACACACACACACACACACACACACACACACACACACACACACACACACACACACACACACATACACACACGTTAATAGTAACAGTTTGACTCGGGGCCACCATGAAGATGCCCCATGTTGACCCTGCTCTCCCTCTCTTTATGATCCGCGGACGGACAAAGAGAAGCATCACACTGATAACGGGCCCGATTACTCCTTTACAAGTGAGCAAGAACAATCCCAAATGTTTCACATCTGCTGCCGGCCTTGCAGGGGCATTAGCATGAGAAAGTGAGGGCAGTGCTTCAATCCTGCACAGCTCACCGGCTGAGAAAGAGGACACAGAGCCCGGACACCGGCGGCCGCGCCCCCCCGCCAGATGTCCCCCATGTTGTGGGACAATGCCCCCGGGGTCGCCCGCCCCGCATTTAACAAATCACACCCTCCTTGTCTTTTTTTTCTCTTATCTTTGGGGGGGGGCGGCAGGGGGGGGGGGGGGGGGGGGACAACGACAATGAAATGCCGGCAGTGGATGTTCAAGCCCATCTCTGCCCCGGAGACCCCCCCCCCCCCCCCCACCCACACCCACACACACACACACACACACACACACATATTATAACTTTCATAGCTGTACAGGGTCTCATATTTCTCCACAGCCTCACAATGGAGTTCGAGCTCTACCCCCCTGAATAAAAAATAAATTATAGATATAAATATAAATAAATAAAACCACACATATATATAAATAAATAAAACCACACACACACATATATATATATATATATATATATATATGTGTATACATAGAAACATATATATATATATATATATATAAATAAATAAATTGTACAGGAATGTCTTCATATATTCAATAAATAAATCTGGTTGAATCCAGCGGCATGAATATCAGAGGGCACTAAATAAACACATAAATAAATAATAGCAAACAAACATAGCTTTAAAGTGAAGCGTCACATGGTGCAACAGTAAAGGAGGGACAGACGTCGACAGGCAGTATGAACGGACGGCCATGGAAGACGTGCTGGTGACTGAGGCAAGCGAGTGAGTTTTGGGCATGGCAATCTCACTCTGATGTGCCATGTGTGCTGCCGCCATTTTTGGTAGCATTTTCTCATTGGACTGTATGTTTTTCGAGCAGGGGACAAAAAGTTGCAAGAGAAAAAAGTTTTAATGTAATTACACACTAGACGTTGGTCATTTAAGAAAAATGTGCAAGCAGTCTTGAAAACAAGTAAAAGAAAGAAAATCAGCCTTTCATCTTCACCATTATCCAAATTGCTGCACTTTGGTTTCGTCCATTGACGCAGATTTTCGGTCAATCTTGGCTGCACACTACACAAGGTTAAAGCTTAAAATGAGTACACACAAATTCTGTTGATTATGCCACAACAACTTTTTTTCTGTCTTATATTTTGCATATTTGAGAAATTCAAATGACAGGATTCAAGCCCAATCCACAGAAAAAAAAAAACATTGAATTGTCCCTCTCTGTTCTACTCAAGGAATGTTTAAAGCGTATACGTTTGTGCTGTATTTCTCAAATTCTCAACAGTGAGAATGTGTCCATGAGGAAACAGTTTTCATTGCCGGGCTGGCCAAGTAGTTCTATTTTGTCTCCACCGTGCACATAATCTCCAGGCAGGTTTATGAACTGAAGTTTGGGAGCTGCTGTCAGTGTGAAGGAGACATCTTTACTGCCAGTAATATGGCTTAGCTTTTTTTTTTGGGGGGGAGGGGGGGGGGGGTTATACCTGAAATACCAAGCTATAAAACTGCATTGTGGGGCTATTTGGGACAAAACTAATAATTTTCAGTCGCCGGACACGCTGGGATTTTTGGATAGTATATGGCTTTCATAAGTTTTAAGGTTTTCTGCACGATGTGGAAATATTTGTAAAAAATAACTGCTACAACTCACGCCCCGTGGGATAAATTTTTGTCTGAAACAGATGCTATTTTAAACGATTTACAAGTGGACACAGTATGGCTACAGTTTATGACGAGTTCATTGTGTGAACTTTGACTAATACCTTCATTTTCCACACCAGGTTGAGCTGCCAGACCCCATCATTTGTCTTCTAAAACATATTTCATACATTCACAGTTTACCAACTCAATATCAGGGTTTTAAAAATATATATACCAAAAGATTTATTTTGGTTCTGACTTTCAGTAGAGGACAGTTTTCCATTCCCTGCATTGAATCACACACGTTTTTCTCAGGTGGATTGAGGTCCACCTAAAAATACCATAACATGCCACTACACTACCAGCTGTGAATGCATTGCACATCTTCATAAGCAGATTCTCGCCAACATTACATATACATTAAGGGCATTTAGCAGACGCTTTTATCCGCTTTTGCAGTGTTGCACTCAGTCGTCAACGTGCTGTTTCTAATATGGGTGGAAATATAGATAAGTGCTCTATGTACACAGCTGTTGACCGTCCACAGAAGAAGTGATTTCCCCCAGTCCCGTCACCCAGCCCTAGCTGTGCGGAACAGGAAGGGTTTCTGTTGACTACAGAAACATAAATAAATCATCCTCTTAATCAACTTAGTGTACCCTAAATTGGTTGTTTTCCAAAAACATGCAAGCAATGGGAGGAAAATGACAGAGCCCTTAATGAATGCTCGTCCTTCCGTGGGCTTGGCATCATATTCTCTTCCGGTACTTCACGGCTCATTTGTCTTGTTTCGTTCCACTACAATACCAAAGAAAAAACAAAGTCAAATGTGGTGGAAGGCTTGCCTGTGCTGTGATCTCCAGAACTCCGTATTTACTCCCGGAAGAGGCCGAATAAATATTTAAAAACCGACTATTTTGCTCTGAACTTTCAAATATGACCTTTGAATAACATATATGTATGTTAGCCCTGCTGCAAAATAACGCACACAAACTGGCACAAATAATGAATGAGCGAGCTCAGTGTGCCTTCCGTGAGCAAATTAATTCATAGGAGAAGATTCAACACAACAATAATCCTCATAATGGTAAAAAATAATGAAATAAACACATGGGTTCTAGGCAGCCATGTTTGAATTTGTGCCACATTCCTTCCTCTAAGAGGCAGCAAGAGGCTGCAGATTATGTGCGGCCGAAAGACAACAGAGACAGGGAGAGAAAGAGATGAGCGCAAGAGAGAGAAGAGGAGGAGATGTTACTGGCAAGGAGAAAGGGGGGGGGGGGGGGCTGGGGTTTGGGTTGTACCTCAATTTCCATCAGCGTAGCTCCTTTTTTTTTTGGTTTCAGCGAGTGGGACGTGGTTCAAAGGCAGGCGAGTGAGTGCGAGTGCAATAGGGTTAAGAACACACATGGGTCACGGCCATGTTATCTCGAGAGTCGGGGAACAATTGGGCCCAAAACCCGATCTCTAAATACACATGGCGGGAGGAGGCAAAGGTCCCGGTGATGTAAGGTCTACTGTCGGTTAAATGTAAACACAACCATGAAGCCTTTCAAACACACTGAGAAGTGGGCTCCATATACATATTACTGTAGTATCCAAATATCTGTACATACTGTACTTTTATAAGGCCACTGTCTGTGTGTGTGTGTGTGTGTGTGTGTGTGTGCCTGCATGTGCACGTGTGTGATAAAAAAAGATTCAACCCCCCAATCGCCATCTTTAATTGAACCAAAGAGACAGATGATGATGACCGACACTCTTGTAAATGAAAGCATGTCATCCTGACCTTTAACCCCCCCCATCCCAAACACGGTGCCTGGGACAGGGGCCAGAATGTGGACAATGGCCAGCCGGACGTTATGGGGTAGATTATCACCGGTGTTGTCCAAATGACCGCTCCCAATGATGCGTTTCATGTGAGTCCATTAGAGGGGATGCTGCAGCTGGACAGCTGAGTTCATTAAAAAGCAATATGTGGAGGTGTGATCCGCCACTTCCCGCAGATAGGGATCTGCTCACACATCCCTGAAGAAGACAGCTTGTGTGTTTTTTTTTTTGGTTGTTTTTTACCTCAGGCGGCGTAATCACCCAAGGCAGGCACACACACTGCGACCCAACATGGGGAGTTTGGATCAGCTGTGATGCTGACGGCGGCGGCTCTAATGCTTCTGGGATTGACGTTTTTTTTTGGTGGGGGGAGGTTGAGATCTGGCATGGATACACAATGTTCATGTGGGTTGTTTTTCTTGGGTCCCCTTTGGTCATGATGGTGATGCTGATGGCAGGATCAGTTAAGGCAATCACAGCCTTTCAGTCGCTACGTGACAAACAGCTTGACCGTACCGTGGACCTTTACTTACCTAGAGCCTCCCACAGGGTAGCAATCATCATCATTACTTGGAAAAGCGTTGAGATTAATAATATGGAGAGGTGATTTGTGTAATGGTTCACTTTTTGATGTTGTGTCCTTAGGAGTCAAAAGTACAAACATGCAAAGATACTGTGTATACAGATATACATACATACTAACATTAACATATATTAAATACATACATACTGTACATACACACATATTTGACTATATATATATATACAGTATATATATATATATATATACTGTACATAGGCCTACATATTCAAACATAAATGCATAAATACAAGCTGTACATGCCAATATACATATAGAGCATAGCAATATATTTGTACCCAAGACACACACACACGCACACGCATGCACGCACGCACACACACACACACACACACACACACCCACACACACACTACCTTCTCCATAATGAACACTACCTCTAGTCGCTAGCGGGACCAGAAACTGTTCACTGTGAAAACACCTGAACCGGGACCTCCCTGCCAAAAGGTACAATGAGGTCATGAACGCTGAGCTGTGTGTGTGTTTGCCATGACGTCTGAAATAATTACATTGAGTCACCGCTGGACATGTTGAAGGACACGAGACGGGCCGCGGGAGTTGTTTGCTTTGCGGGGTTTCAGAGCGAGCGCTCGGCGCACGGTAGATGTTTGACAAACTGACGGCTCCGCAAACCCAGACTCACCCCAACAGACTGCTATCGTTGTGCGTTAGCTGGGTTCTGATTACAACAAGCTAATTAAGGGGAATTTGCATCACATAATTAAATAACACATTGGGAGGAGGGGAGGGGTGTGTGTGTGTGTGTGTGTGTGTGTGTGTGTGTGTGTGTGTGCGAGTGTGTGTGTGTGTGTGTGTGTGTGTGTGTGTGAGAGAGAGAGAGAACAGTGTGTTTGAATTTGCCTCTACCTTTCCAGATTACGGCCTTTTCATAGGACTGATGAAAAGGAAATTATGTTTAGGAGTCATTTTTCATTGTCATTTTGATGATAAACTCAGCTCTCAAGATAAGGCCGATAAAACTGCCAATGCCATCGTTCATGTTAAGTTGAGGGGGAAATTTAGCTAGCTTTGCGCCCCCCTTTCCCCCTCCCCCCACCCCAGACTCAAAATATTTACATCACAGACGATCTGGCTCGGTCACTTGGAAAATATGTAATGAATACTATTTGTAAATGTCAGCGTTTGGCCTGGCTGTGCCTCGTGAAAAAAATTAAGTGGAGCCCTCAACCACTTGCTTACAATTTTTTTGTTTTTGTTTTTTTTACTGGACGCTGAAAGTATAATTAAATTTCTGCCTTCAGCGACTCCTTATTAAGGGTTGGAGCGTGAAAGATGCCTTGTTAGCCGCAGTTAATCATCAAAGGACGGCGGTGGACACTTCTGCCTGGCTCAACCCTCCTCCGACGACCTGAGAGGGAGGACAAGGTGCTTATTGTGACTCAGGTGTGATTTCCTGTCAAAGTATTGCTTTCCACACAGTAGCATAGTTGGTATCTTACCAAACTGTCAGTTATGCTTGGCATAATGCTACGTTCTCTGTCATTCTTCTCATAGTTTAAATAGGGGTAATTCTTGCCAAGCGTCAGATCTACTGACTCCATGTGCACCGGCCTGAAAGACAGGTTAGCTGCGGTAATTCACGCTCAGCAGAAGGCAATTAGCTACTGCAAAGATAGGACTTACATGTTGAAACAGGAGACCGAGGAGGATTAAACTAAACAACAGCAGCATCATTTACATTCCTTTATGTCATAAATCTTCTTCCACACTATGGACATGGATTGAGACATTTCAGTGTTTTACACAACATGTAAACGTCTTTAAAACAAAATCAGCGGCGACATCAATCATCACACAATTCTACTTGTATTCTACTTCAAGTGTATCCATGCACCAATCGAATGTACCCCACATCACTGCACACGTGTGTGTCTTGTGGTGCGCAGGGACCCCGAGAGAGGGAGGGTGGGCAGCAGGGGCAAGTGCCCAGTGGCCTACAGTCTGTTCGTCTATTCCTATCAAACATTACCTTTGCTATGTGCGGAGTATATATCGTACCAGGTGACCGGGAATATCTTATCTGCCCACAGACCCCCACGGCCCCCAGACCCCCAGACCCCCGCAGTCCCCAGACCCCCAGCCTCGGGGGCCCACCTTGGCCCCCCCATGCTTTTTAAATATTCTTGTCATCCTACCCTCCCTTCCTGATGTACTGTGTCCTACAGACTGTAAAAAAACAAAAACAACTATAACACAATGCACCTGGACTGTCTACATAAAGAACACACTCACACAGTCTGTGAGGAGCTGCCAAGCGAGGTCAATGGAGTCGGGCAGAGCAGCCCATGACGTTATCACGTTGACCGGCGAGCGGCACGTCAACGCTCAGCGGTGAAAGGATGCCAAGGTTATGTCCACTCCCCCAGTATGTAACCCGAAGGAGGAATGTGTTGCAGATATGTGTGAGAGGAAGCCCGGACTGGAACTGCTCTTCAAAGTGATAATTAACCTGATGATAGAGACATTTATGTGTCTGTCCGGCAGACTCGGAGTGAGTCTCAAGGATGTTTTCGTTTTTTTTGAAGCGTGCCTTTTTACCCACCTCTCTTCTGTCCTCCTGTCTGCTGCTATCAGCCCGGGGGGTGCAGGTGGGATTCCTAAAAGGAGGCCTGAGCTACATTTTTTTGCTGTCCTCTTTTTTTAATTGACTTCACTGAAGCCTTTTTATTTCCCACTGAAAGAGCGGGATGGAGCTATCATTTAATGGGCTGGGCTTGTCCTAAGCTCTGCCTCAGCCTCCCACAATCCTGTTCTGCCATGACCACACTGCAGGGAGAGCCGACCTCGTTGCGTCAGACACAC
>NC_140291.1:4315078-4372238 GCF_964030765.1 Micromesistius poutassou | reverse complement strand
ACACACACACACACACACACACACACACACACACACACACACACACACACACACACAATCACACACACACACACACACCCTTGCCAAGTGTTTGGTTTAATTAGAGAGCCTCATCCTGCCCCGATGTCCTTGAGCAAGGGGTGCATCGTCTCCTTCGCCTCGTCTCTGTTTACGAAGAAAAAAAAAAAAGGGAGAACCACCACAGCGTGAGCTGGGATGTGTCAAGCCGAGTGTTTCTCTTCCCCGTCCTTTCTGATGTCTCCCCTCCCACTCCTCTCCTCTCCTCTCCCCTCCCCTCTTCTCCTCTCCCCTCCCCTCTTCTCCTCTCCCCTCCCCTCCCCTCCCCTCCCCTCCCCACCCTCCTCTCCTCTCCCCTCCCCTCCTCTCCTATCCTCTCCACTCCTCTCCTCCCTCCTCCATCAGCCTCATGCCGGAGTAATTGAGCAATTAGCGGTGATTGATTCATGGCAGACAGTGAGAAAAAGGGAACGCCGCCTGAGGAGGTGGAGCAGTGGGTTGTGGGGGGTGGGGGGTGGGTGGGTGGGGGGGGGGTGGGTGGGGGGTGGGGGGGGGATACGTACAGTAGCTTTGCTAGGAGGCGCTGCTGAGTGTGGAGCGGACAAACAGCTGACTGCTGAACGCTGAGGCGGGGGGGGGGGGGGGGCTGACAGAGCTGCGGGCGTCAACAGCCTTAACCTAAGAGTGATAAGATTGACAGGAGCCAGGGGTTTCATTATTGGCAGTGTGTGGGGGTGTTTGTGTGATTGTGTGTGTGTGTCTGTTTGTGTGTATCCACGCTATTGTGTGTACATGCGTCTGAATATGTGTTTGTGTGTGTGTGTGTGTGTGTGTGTGTGTGTCAATTTGTGAATATGATTTGCAGATCAATCCATGAGTCAGGAGAACGCTATAATGTGTGTGCCTGTGTGTGTGTGTGTGTGTATTCGGGCGTGTGTGCATGCGTGTGTATCCAAACCTGTCTCCTCTGAGAAAGGAGGAGGCTAATGCGGGATTTGAGAAAACACGGCAGGGAAAGACTGGGAGGAGAGAGAGGAGAGAGAGAGAGCGAGCGAGAGAGAGAGCGCGCGAGAGAGAGAGGGCAGGCGGGCGGGATGGAGGGAGGGATGCTGACAGGGAGCGATGGTAGGCGAGACGGCGACGTAGGAGGAGGAGGAGGAGGAATAGGAATAAGAAAAAGTGTAATTAGTCTGTGATAGCTAAACGCTGTCCAGACACTGCGGGCGTCTCCGCCACTTTAACCTGCTCTAATTAAATCTCCACTGACAGCGGATCAAAAGACAATTTGCCAGAGAGAGAGAGAGAGAGAGAGAGAGAGAGAGAGAGAGAGAGAGAGAGAGAGAGAGAGGGAGAATCACCCCCCCCCTTCCCCACGCCGGCTTACCTCCGGAGACCCTGGTTGCCTCGCGGCCCGCCTTCACGGAGGTCAGAAGAGCGCTGATGAATGGCCCCTCCTGGTTCTTTTATTAAACACTATTTCAACCGCGCTCCTCTTTCTCTGCTTCTGCTTTTTTTCCTTCACACACACACACACACACACACACACACACGCACACACACACTGATTCACACACACAGACCAGGGCATACCACATGGACACTATTCCATTACCGCCATCACTGTTACTGTTATGTATCCCCCCCCCACCCCCACCCACCCCACACATATACACTCCCCATTACCCACCCCCCCCATCCTTTTCATTTTCCTTCAGGTCAGAGGTCGTAGAGCAATAAACTGCCTCGCCGACCTTATGGTGGGCTCTGGACACGTTTAAAGGCAGTGTGTTAGGGTACGTGTGAGTATGTGTGTGTGTGTGTGTTAGGTAATGAGTGTGTTTGTGTGTGTGTGAGGGTGAGTGTGTGGGTGTGGGTGTGGGTGTGTTAGGGTATGAGAGTGTGTGTGTGTGTGTGTGTGTGTGTTAGGGTATGAGTGTGTGTGTGTGTGTGTGTGTGTGTGTGGTGGTACAGTAGCTGTGGTCGTTGGGTTGTGGCCGACCTCGAAGCGGACGGATTGATGGATCAATAGCTAATAGCCCTCTGAATAACAGAGGAGACTATGGGGAGGGAAGTGGGGGGAGGGGTCTGTATGAGAGGGGGAGGAGTCTGTTCCGGCCCCTGAACCACACATATGGCCACCTTGTTCCTGTTTATTTCAAGTCAATTATTAACATATGAAGCTTATTAAACCAGAGTAGGTTTTAAATTGTGGCGGGGGGATCATTAAACTATTAAATTACCCCCCCCCCCCCCGCACCTCCCCCTTCCGCTTACACGCCTACACACACCCTGCCATGCACACACCCTTCCACACACACACACACACACACACACACATATACATTAACTAAGGTTGCATTGTGTGCCACGGCAGGCAGCAGCTGTGCACCATAGATTATACTCAGGTGCGAAAGGACATCTTTACATTTGTCATGTTTTCACTGCTGTGACCACTCCCCCCCCCCCACACACACACACACACACACACTCACAGACACACACACACACAAACACAAACCCACACACACTTAATTCACGTTAAGCCTCCTCTTTAGCTATACATTTTCTTCTTTGCTGACAAAATTGCATGCTAATAGTTATATACTGAAGAGCGACACTCTCTTTAGATTATAATGCAAGCGCAATAAAGCAACTGGCTTTCTAGGGAGGTTGCCATTAAATGCAGCCTCCAAGTGTCAACAACTTGTCACAGGCACAAGAGTTAAGCATGAGAGAAGAGCATTCAGTTATTCATGAGCTGCACGGAAATGAAAAACGAAACACAGTAGATTAAGACTAAGTGCTGTGGATAAATCGTTCTTTAACATGTGTTGGCCCAGCAACAAAGTATTGGCAAGCATCGCAGGCGAAGGGAGGTATTGTGAAATCTTGATTAGAAAATCAATCTTCCTCATGTGACTACAGAGAAACTTGAGGTTCAACGTCTTCCTAAGAAGAAGCACCAAGCATTAGAATGCAAACCAAGACTAACTGAAACCAGGGAACACACCCTTACCAGTGTACCCCAGTCCCCCCTTTTTTATGTTTTACAATTTAGATCAAAAGGAATGTGATCAATGGATTACACTATCAATAGATAACCATATCTGTGTTTTCCTGCAATATATTTCCATAACCGAACCAGACATATTTTATTTTAAAATAATCTCACCATCAGATTCCTCCTGTCCTTATTGAATACTTTCTCAGTTCCTCCTCTGTATGTAACTCCAGGATCTTCTTAAGGTTTGGTTGGAGGCCCAATAATGTCACTTTGAAAGGACTACTTGGCTGTGGACTTTTGCTGGCAAATGAGTGGAGAGATCTGGGTGCCGGCCACATGGAGTAAAGTTTGACGTTTTTTCATTTGCATAAACAACCCACATTTTAATTATACAAAGCTGGTTGAAAATCGACAGAGTAGTCCTTCCCTCACTGAAAAAAACATAATTTCGCAGAATAAACCACTTCCGTCCTCCATGTTTGATTCTGCTCCAAGCCACCATGAGCACTTCATCTAATACCATCTTGTACCCCAAATTATACAGCCGCAGCAGTAGAGGAGACTTCTTTCCAATTAAAAATAGTTATTTCCCTACAAAAAAATACCCATTCATGAGAACGACTCTCAGTTTAAACCTTGTCTCTTCATGTTTATTTCACCAATTCTTTTGTTTCGGCCTTGTGCACTTTACAAACTATTATTTTACGTTATCGAACGTCAGAGGTATGACCATAGACCATTTTATTTCTGCTTTGTCCATATTTAGTACTAAATGCTTCCAGTAAACACTCTTGTTTATGAAAGTATCTGCCATTTACGTAGCTAGGGTGGGAGGTAATTAAATCAGTGGTTGTTGTTTTCCTGTTCGAGACCCACTTGTACGCACAACAGTGTGATAAGTCTGCACAGTGCATTCGTTTTCATGAATAAACCAAGCATCAAAAAGAATCAAATAACTTTCACTGTATGCACAAGATTATCAAGAGACTCTCAGTGAATGTTATCGTGCCGCAGAGAAAGAATGAGCCCAGGTGTTTACACACAAAAGACAAAAGCCGTACCCAGCTGTAGAGAAATACTGCCCCAAGGGTAAAAACAAATCCAGGATTTGAAGAGATTATTCTTTCAGCAATGGTGCGTGTGTGTGTGACTAGAAAAAACGTGATGAGTCATGCCTCCCAGAGAAAAAAAAATGAAGCAACACACCATTTCTTCTGGCATTTGACTGACAAACCTCGCAGTATTTCTTGACAAGTATAGTAGAAGTAACAAGCTATGATGAAAAGAATGAATGACCAGTGGTTTGCTTTCTTATCTACAGGAGCCAAGCTAAAGTCCTTGGCTCATGTTTCCCTTTGGTGTGTCTCGGGAGACATTGACAACCCTTAAAGTGACCACAGAACCATAACACTCAACATTCAACAAGCCAATCATCGTGGGGGAAGCGTCTGTAGGGTTCAGGATATGGTAGTCGGATGAAAACTGTGATTGATGCAATAATGTTCATATTAAAAGACAAACCTCAACAAAATAATTCAATTCATTTTACATACTTCATCGGCCAATGTATCACGTGCCAAAAGAGTTAAACACCTCTTTGTTAACTTTGGGAAAACATGGCCTCCACATGTACGTCTGAAACGGAGGCCTGGTAATGATCAGCTTCATCATTCATCATTCTCTCTTTTCCGGGGCCACAAGTGGAACATGTGTTGTCCCGGTGAATATTAGGATAAATATCAAGCGTTCATTCATCCCATAACCTGTCAAACAGATTGCACAGTGAATACGTCTTGGCACAAGGAATTCAAACGCAACAAAGGCCTGGTATCAAAAAGGATTGGTCCTGAATGGACGGCACTTTGTTCTTTTTTTTCTCTCTCGTTCATTAAAGCAAACTTTGCAAGAATCAAAGTCAGGTGGGGTGAAGGGCGACGCAGGTGTTTCCCCGCCTGCTGGCAATTTCTCAGACGGTGTTAGGTGAGCGTTAAGTGTATGAAAAAAGAGCCTGATTAGAGCGGTGTGCGATAGTGTGCTGCTAAACGGTAACCAGCTGGAGATGAGGAGCTACAGGGAGAAACACAGGGGGCCACTCACACCTTCATCTAACAGGTATGGCGCGCACACGCCTCCTCTACGCCACGTGCTTAAACAATGCTTTTGTTTCAGCCTTGGCGCATTGTGAGAACAACATCTGTATTTCATCGACCTGAAGCTGCTCCAAAGGTTCTTAAACTCAACATTGTGCCTCAGAATCACATACTTACACCCCCCCTCCCTGCTAAACCACTGTCACGTACTAAATCTGTTATATTGTTAGGGTACATATTTCCTGTATCCACCGCACACTGGTGTAAGCCCTCCGCGTTGGTCTGAGAGAGCCATCCATCTGAGGCTGAGAAATATCCTCAAGGGAATTGAAACACTCACAAAAAGGTATGCAACCACACCCCCACTCACACAGACACACACATAAACACACACACACACACACACACAGATAATATAATTTGTGCGTCCTGCTGACATACTGTTATTTGTACAGGAAGTGCATCGTCTCCCTGAGAAGGAGGAGGAGTAATGGACCCCTTCTCTGTACTTGCTGTGCTACAGCTTTTTTTTTTTGATCCCAACAGCATATCTGTTTCTTACACAACCGAACGCGGTGCATTTTCATTGCAGGGTCGCTGGCGAATGACCTCGGATCCATCGCACGGCAGACTATATCGTCAAGGCTCTCAAGTCCTATTAAATATCAGTGTGCCTGAGCATGAAACGACTGATCCATTCGTCTTGTCTGTCCCACGTCTAGAGCTCTGTCCGACCGGGACCAGGTATAATGCTCATTCCATCTGCCAAGGAGAAGCCGGTTTCTGCTGAAGCACAATGAATTTGGGCAGCACAAAAGATGAAGTCAGTCAGAGGAACGACGCAGACACAGACACAGTATAGAGCTCAGCATACAGACTCTAAGTATAGAGGTGGGCATGTCTTCAAGACACTCCATTGAGGTCTCTGTTTGGTGTGTTTGTTGACGAGTGGGACCATCCAAGGGAAAGGGTTTTAGGCGAGGGGGGGGGGGGGGGGGGGGGGGTATACTTGAAAAAATTTAAAATAAGAAAGCGATTCTGTTGAAAGGTGGCAGTTTTTTTGATTGACACCTTCACACAGATAGGCTCACACAGTGTCAATGTTTTCTCCGGACACTTTGGAGCACGGCCTCGCGGAAAGGCATGTTTGATATTCTTAAGCAGTCGAGTAAACACTTGGCATAAGGAAGCACTTGATTTGGCCGAGGCGATTTGAGTCAGACTGTGGAAGGGAAGAAGGGGGACATAAAAGAGGCCCTTCATGATTCTAACTGGCCCATAGGTTCAAGTTTCAAACAACGCAGTTTAAAAAACCCTCTCAACCAACACACACACACACACACACACACACGCACACACACACACACACACACACACACACACACACACACACACACACACACACACACACGCACATGATAACACACACACACACACACACACACACACACACATAAAAACTCACCCCCCCCGCCCCCCCCCCACACACACACACACACACACACACACACACAGTAATTTGCACCACTGCACACATGCAAAAACAATTTCAATGTTATACACTTAAACATATGTATACACTACCTTTAAGAACTTCAGGATTCATATATAAACACATGCATGGTACACATATTTACTTTTAAAAGCACACATACTTCAGGTGAACAGACAGGCGTCCAGTAAAACATAACAAATACACAGAGACACACACAGGCACACACATACCGATTAACACCAAACACACCACTGAAATGTCTGTAAAATGTTTGTAGGGTGGATACATGCGCACAAGAATGCCAGGCAATTGGTCGTTTATTGTAAAAAATGCCAGGCATCCTGTCTAGTGAAACCTTTAAGGCTCTGTAAATGAGTTGAAATGCAGCCAAAGGTCTTTCCAAAGACAAACACTTACAGCTAGGCTAGCCTCCACCGCATTCTGGCAGGCTATTCAGAATAAATACATTAATCAAAGATAAACTATTTATATTTGGTTAGGATTGCTCTTTCTTTTGATGGTAATTGGTGTAGAAACAAAGGTGCTCAGTGTCAACATATAATTATGCTTTGAGGAATTAATGTTTTCCTTTCTTAAGTGGTTTTGTCGTAGTGTTCACTTTATTCTGTCTTGCGTGTAGAATTTCGATAATATAGTTTAATTATATCTATTCTTACATTCAGTATTTATATTCTTCCCCAGTTCCAGGCTAGTAAAAAAGATTCCCAATTGCTGTACTAAAATCCCCCTGTGCTATTTTTATAATTTAAAATGGTCAATTATGCGAAGAATGTAGAATATTCCTATTTTGTCAAAACAAACACTCCTATGTGCAAGAGTCACATATCAGACACTTTGAGTTTAAGACACAGACATGCAGCCCACATGATAAATAAACAAGTCACAAGCTTCATTTGATCATTTATCATTATTTCGCTAACATTCAGAGTGGCTATACTTTCTGAAAATGTGAACCAGTATCAGTGGTTCATCAGTGGCTCATCACTGATGGACTCACCCCTCCTATTTAAAACCGTGGCCTGCCATGTATTCAGCTGTGAGACACTGTTCAACCTTACGTTTATCACAACCTTATTCTAATTAACTGATTTGTACCACCTAACTGATTTGTGCCTCATTTTTCAACAGTGACACATGGCCAACAAACAATTATCCACTGTGCAAATGTTTTTCGCTTAGAAATGATTGACCCTGGTTCAGGGGAATGGGATGCCACACAGCCACAGTCACTACATTACTTTAAATGAGAACATTTTGTAGTGGTAATTAACCTCATGTGCTGCCTCTGGGATTCATGTTTTTGTGCACTTTATCTTATGCTAAGCTGGAGGGAGGAGAGCTTTATGTAGCGTGAATTGTGTATTTGGGACTTTTCTTTACCATCTATTTAATATATTCATCTATTTAATCATATTTTATGTTTAGAAGGCAGTGTGTAGCCAGTTTGATGACTTTAATGGTGGTTTGGCTGCCTACATTCTCAAATTCAACACATATATACATTTTGACTTAATTGTTTAAAAATTTGTATATGTAAAAAATAGTGACATGGTTATGGTTCAAAAATCCCCAGTGTACCAATATATTCTTTATTACATTCTTGTCCAGTGACGGACTGGGAGCAAAAAACGGCCCGGGCATTTGCGCATTATAACCGGCCGCGGGTGTAATTGTTGACGGGGGGGGGGTGAGATAGATAATGCGGGGCCGCCGTCACGACGGTGGGGCCGCGCGATCCCAACAAGCATGCCGCTCCGTGATTGGCCGGCCCAAACGGCCCACGAGAGGCCAAACGGCCCACGAGAAGCCGTGGCCCTTCTGGCATCTGCCCAAATGCCAGACCGTCCAGTCCGTCACTGTTCTTGTCTGACCAACGAAAATGTAAAGTGGTGGTCAAAGGATGGTCTGCTGTTGTACAGTACACTTAATTCTGCCAGGGACAATGCTAAATGAGGACAATTGAGCAGATGTTTTCCATCACCTCGACTTCAGTGAAAGCTTAACTTGTCATTCCTCTTATAACCAGAAATGATAAATAAAGAATTGAGCCCGACAACAATATAGGTTTGCTATTCGAAGATTTCTCAAGAATGCTCACTTGAAAAATGGAAGACCTTGCATTAATTCCTATGGGACATGCATGCTCTTTTCATTATTTCATACCTCTTATGAATTCAGCTTTAGACACCAAGCTATAACTCACGTTTTTATGATTCCAAAAAACAATTCCGTAGCAACCCCAATATTACTTCGACAGAGTATAGGAGGACGGTCGGGTTTTGTCAATGAACTGTTTCAAGGGAGTGCTGTCATGTCACATCCTTGCGTCCTCCGTGCGTCCCTCGGCTGGGAGGGAGTACATGAAGCTGGAACACATTTATCTGGCGACCTCAATGGATTTACGACATGGCGGGAGAAAGTGGAGCAGTAACAGGCTATGTTCTATGGGCATAGTGCCTCTGCAGTTCCGTACGACAAGGAAGAGACCCCTGATTACCCTCGGTTAATGAGAAGTATTGGACTCTGACCGGATTTGACTTTGTTTGGTCTGCGCTCAAGCATGTACGCATGTGCACGTTTCTTTGGATTCTCTATTTCCCATGCAATGGTCCTCACCACCCGCAGAACTGTACTGGCGTAGGAAGAATAACAATAATCACAAAACCTTAGGGTTCAATAAAGACGCATGCAAACAAGCAAAGAATGCAATAAATAATCAATACACATGGACTAATGGGAAAACCACATGGAGGAGAAAGTAGGCTTGTGTCTGCCATATGTGCATGGGAAGATACGGCGAGACCTTCCTGTGACCCCTGGAAACCGCAATGCTCTGACGGCTATTCCCCATACATCTTGACAAATTTGTGGGCTATGCGTTTCACCAGCGACCGCCCGAAACCCTGCTCTTTAAGAAGCCCGAGCCAAACCAAATACAGGTCGTACAATGGCTATGGCGTGGCTTTAGCCTCGATGACCTTGCCTTGGGGTATGTTTCTGCTGGACGCATGGCACAGGACACTCATTGAACTACGGTAGCAGCCTGCAGAGAGTCATCTAGTCTGATGCATGATGATGAGCATGTGGCACCTCCACCACCACCACCACCACCACTATTGTCCTCCACACACACCATGTGGCTGGGCACACCCATTGATTAACAGTCACACACCAAGTAAGTGCCCTTCGGTGTGCATCTAATAAATCATGGTGAACCAACTTTAAAAGAAAATGGGCTGATCACATATCTCAATTCTTTTTACTTATGCTTATTGGCGGGGTGCTACGAAAACTAAACTTATCGGCAAAATAATGTGCTCAGTACTCAATGTTCTTTTTTTGTAGGGTCAAAAAAACAACATACAAAATACAACATTATTCCTCCATACACTTTTTTTTTGGTCGGGGAGGTTTGAGCGGATTTATGTCGGGAGAGAGGAAGAACAGATGGACACTTAGGTTGACGTGAGCTGGGGATAAGCGCGGTTTTTCTCACAAACCGCTTGCACCTCCCAGAGAAAGCATTCAGACCTTTGGGAGGCATAGAGTCCATTCCTCATGGCTGTTTGGACGAGGGCTTTGGGTGAAAGAAGTCGCTCTGTGAGATTAATGATCCATGGCCAATTAGAGGCTTAGCCCCTCGGAGGCCCGTGTGAAGACACCGTGATCTCAGACATAAACATTGGGCGGCCACTGGGGCCAGTGAATACCTGCAGTCCAGAGAAAGAGGGGCAAGGCCTCGGACCACCGGCCGGGGGGGGAAGAAGCTTTTGTTGTACTTAGTCTGGGTTTAGTGTAGATGCTCTCCCAAAACTCCAGATATGTCTGAACAATGGGAGCCGCTTATATTTGAAGGGGCCAACAACAGCCTGTCCCACAGCCACTGATACCCTAACAGATCTCCCAGGTCTCTGGGTGGTGCAACCCCAAGCCCAGGAGCAGGGTAAAAGGGTTGGAGGTGCGGGTGGGGGGGGGGGGGGGGGGGGGCAGGGGGGGAGTGAATGCAGTTTAATTTGACACCCTGTGGTTGACGAGCAACAGGGGCGCCAGCCAGGGGCTTGTTAGACCCACTCTGACAACAAAATGTTGCCCTTGAAAATCAATTATAAACAGGGGAGCGTCTCCTGCATCTGTTCCTGCTTAGAGTTATGTTGCGCTGTCTGTCTTCCCCTGTCCTTTAACAGAGGTCTGACTCCCCAGCCGTCGGGATTGGCCAGCCCTGTGGGATTACTGATGGCACTAAAGCCTCCGGGACAGTGATTGTAAATCAGCACCGATGGACTGGACTGGGTGGGTTTGGGGTGGGGACGGTGGGGGGGCGAGTGATGACAGGCTTCAGCGGGCCCTGTTATTTGACTTGGCCATTTATTGGGGTTCCTTGGGAGAGGGTGTTCCATTGAGGATGCTTAGTGGTCTTCACGGTGGGGGACATGTAAAACAAGGATAAAAAATGATTTGGGCCATTTGTCCAGAGCCATATGTGACCAGCGTCTGTGTGGAGTGAGAAAGTCTGTCTGTATTAATGTCCATTAATGGCCCTTCAGCACTTTGCTTACACAACTGGGGACCACTGCTACCTCCAATTGATTCAACATGTTACCTTTCACGTGACTAGTGCGCACCGGGAATCTGTGTTTAAAGTAGAACGCTGGGTGAATTCCTGAACTCTTTCAGTCTTTCACTCTTACATCCATTTCTCAGGAAACTGGACTACCAGAAAACTACTAGTATTGTACTCCACCATCAATCTTCAAAATTGCTTCTTTTCCCCCTTTCAGATTGGACTGTGTTGATTCAATTCAGCCTTAATCCCCTAATTGCTTTTAATCAAACACTGGAAATATTTGACCAATTGCTGAATCTGAAGAATTAGGAGAATTAGTATTTCTTGTTTACATTACCAACAGTTTATTACAGTTTACAGACTACTTTAATTCCAGTAGAACATGTGTGTGTGTGTGTGTGTGTGTGTGTGTGTGTGTGTGTGTGTGTGTGTGTGTGTGTGTGTGTGTGCTATGGCTGAACTGAGTGTCCCTGAGTTTGATTTTAATTCATACGTTTTACTTTTTATTTCGAGAAACCCATATACAAATAACTTCATTATTATTCATATCACGGATAATATTATCCATGATATTATATTATTATCCATACCCCAAACCCGATTCAAGCCAGATTTAAAGATGATTCTTCTGAAAAATGTATGTGACTCTGCCACTATATACAGGAACAACATTAACAACAACAGTAATAACAACGACAATAACAACATAAACAACACATGCACAGGCTCCTTCTGTGTCCTTGTGTGTCCCCCAAAGAGGATTTTTACAGTCTATTCCTTTTTAACTTTTCAAGATGCAGTGAAAAACGTGTGATAAAAGACCCTCACATTCGCAGGACCACCAAAGGTGGACTTGTTGTAAAGGGCCTCATTTGGAACAGACTTCAGTAACTCCTCCCATTGTGCCCCAAGTCATTCAACGCCATTCTGCCCATCTGCTCTTTAGGTTTCTCCTTGTTGTCTACCTTATGGACAGAAGGAAGTGAAAGCATGTCTGGGTTTGTGACCTGCAAAATGTTCCTGTGTTTAGCCTTTTAACCACTGAAGCATGAGATAGGACTCACCCATAGAACTGGAAATCCAACGCAAATCTGAAAGGCAGATAAGCGTCAGAAAACCATCCTTTTCAAAAAAGGTTTCACAAAAAGAGCACATCAATGAATTCAATAAGAAAATAATATCGTAATCTTTATCCAACACACATGATACACATGTGTTACTTGTTCTGCACGATTTATGTTTGTTTGATGTAGCTTCAATTCCTCAGAGTTCAAACCACAAAGTTGAGTGGCAGTGTATAGTCATGGCAGGAAACGAGCAGAGAGATGAACCCATTTCACTGGGGGTTAAACAAAACTCCCATTCATTGGCAAATGATGAACTATTCCTCCCTAAATAATGCTGTAAGCTAATATTAGTCTTCCCTGCAGAGGAGGGGCAGCACACACACACACACACACACACACACACACACACACATACAAAAGCACATACACTCACACACATGCACACACACACACACACACACACACACACACACACACACACATACAAAAGCACATACACAAGCAAGCACATGGACAAACACACACACACACACACACACACACACACACAAACACACACACGCACAGACACACACACATACAAAAGCACATACACAAGCACAAGCACATGTACACACACACAAACACACACACACACACACACACACACACACCACACACATACAAAAGCAAGCACATGTACACACATATATACACACACATACACGCAAATGGACACACACACACAAACACACACGCACGCACATACACAATACTCATGAATGAGTCTGTTTGTTAATGTGAGAGGTCCTGACATTGTGTTATGCCTGTCAATCATCCGGGGAGAAGACGGATTCAACAGATTGCTTCAGTGAAAGTCCCTGAAAAACAAAATGGCCCCCTAGATAATGCCAGGAGCCTTGACCTTACCGTCAAGAACAACCACTGTGCTGCATGTAAAACATAACAAGAAATAAATAAGAAAAGTGTTCAGGGAAAAAAAATAAAGGATGTGAAATTAAAAAAAGCATAAAGCTGAGGTTAAGGATTGATGGCAGAAAGGGGAAGCGGGTCACGGCGTAATGAAATCTTGTAGAACAGCGCATAATGGGTTTCTCCTGCAATAAAGGTGATCCTGTGCTGGCTCTGAAATGGCCTGTGTGCGTATTGTTGGCATTCATCAGGGCCGCATCTTGATGGCACAAGGAAGATTACGTGATGTAATCATGCCTGGGGAGCAAGAGGCCGGCTAGAGGCCAGAATGAGCCAGATGAATCAGGAGAAAGGGACACACAGTGAGCATCACGCAGCACTGAAGGCTTATGAAGATCTTCATCATGGGGGAGCAGATCTTATTTGGTGGAGGGAATGAGATTCAGAGAAATTAGGAAATGCATTTGATGGATGAAATTGCCTCTTGAAAATGCCATTGTTTTAGTTTGAATACTATTAGGAATTATAATTATATTATAAATCCTTATTAGTAGCATGGATTTTTCAAATTAAAAGCAATTAAATATGTTGTTGTGTAGGTATCATGCAATTAATTATAACCTGTGCATATATAATCATTTTAAAAATACTGGTAATTTGACAAGTTTACAATAAAACAAAAAAATAAAACAGACACGTAGAGCACACTGGGCCTATGTTGGTGTTTATTGCTGTTTGTGGCGCCAGTGCGCAGAGACCTTTACCCCTGAGTTTATTAGATGATTGTAATAACACAAGAAAACATTCCCTGTTATTCATTTTAATCTCTTCCTTCTCTGCAATACCTGTTTTGGAAATGAGATGCGAGGGCAAACATTAAAGCAATGAATACCTCACCGTCCCAGAGGCGAGGCTGTCTGGACCCCTGCCATGATCACACACATAAATTACGGGGCCAGAAGCAGAGCCAGGTAAGGGACACAGAAGGGCGGGGGGCAAAAGGCCAGACATTGAATTAGAAGTAAATTGAGATTCAAACAAACCCCATCTCAGATTTATTGGTCAATGACAGTGTTCATCTGGCGGGCAGGGCTCCCACAAAATGAAATTCCAGGGAATATCCCATCTGCTGCTCCCGCTTCATCGCTTTCTCTCTCTCTCTCTCTCTCTCTCCCTCTCCCGTCTATCTCTCTCACTCTACCCCCCCCCCCTTCTCTCCCATTCACTCTCTTTCGCTCTCTCTCCCCTTCTCTCCCATTCTCTCCCTCTAACCCCCTCTCTCCCATTCACTCTCTTTCGCTCTCTCTCCCCTTCTCTCCCATTCTCTCCCTCTAACCCCCTCTCTCCCATTCTCTCTCTCTCTCTCGCTTACTAGTTTCGGTAGAAACGTGATGTCATATACCCTCAAACTATAAATCAAGTTGCCTTTAACAAGCTGCAGTATAAATCCTAACAACACAGCATGCACAATTGAACGGTTATGGGTTTATATTCAGTAAGGTACTTATTTTATATTACATTTAAGTTCCACAAAGATATCCATTTCAGTGAGTCTCAACTCACACGCACTACTAAACTATTTTGAATGTATCCATATTTTGTATGTCCATTTTTATAATTAAAATATTGAAAATCCGGATCTATATAGGATATTGATATGATTAATAAAAAAAATGGTACTCTTCCATTTATAAATGGAAATGTGTTAATATTCAATAAAGCTTGTGTAAGTAGCGTTGGGTTCAGGGTCCAGGTTATAAATGCAACACACATGTGCCCGCGCGCGAGCATGCGCACGTTGCACAACGTTTTGACAGCGGAAGTGATTCTCTCCCTCAGTAGGTCACAATGGCGGCTCGCTGCATGTGAAGAGGACATAACGACAACCGGCTCTATGCTTTGTGAACATGTTTAAAACACCATGTACCAGACTGTCAGGTGAATAAATACAATATAATTGCGGATTGTTCTTGCTGCGTTGCATGCGAACTGGTATCCTCATGATCGTTTGCTAAATGTAGCCCTCAAAGCGAATACCTAGGCTAGCCACGGTAGCACACCTTACTAGCTCCATCGTATATAAGGTGGCATAACTGGTCGGATGTTGACCTTATATGACCCTGCTATTGCGTTTCCGTTATAAAGCGTTTATAGCTACTATCCGCGATGTAAATGTCGACCTTTTTCTAAACGTTAGACCTTTTTTAACGTATTAATCAAACCCTTGAACGTACACACCCTTGAACGTTGTTAACACAGTGCTTGGATATAATAGACAATTGTAAACAACACTCATCGCATCGTAAACAACAGCATTGCTAATAAAGAAGCCTAATTGTCATGGTTGGTGAAGAATGTGCGTCCCATTGAGAGCTTGCATGGTGACAATAACAAGTGTCCTCTATTTCTAGGTCTGGTCGGTGCAAGTGTGAGCCAGAAGTTATTAGGAAGTGCTTCCATCAATTATCAGACTGCTCGCAGCCTTATTCATTTATATAGGAAAGAGCCATCGAATTGGATAACATACCAGCAGCTGCATTTCCTAAAACGTCAGGTAAGTTGTTGGTAGATCCACCTAAAAATGTTTGCTTCTGTTTCAATGTCATGTTATGCAGGGTTTACTAGTCTGCAAATAGTTTTACAAACGTTTATCAACAAACGTTTATCAAACGTTTGTCATTTCTTTTACAGTAAGTCAAACTTTTTGTTTACCATTTTTAACATGTTTTTTGAATTTTTGTCACTTATGAATTTGCTCACACAGTCTTTATTTTACATTTTTCAGTATGTGACAAAGGGCAGCAGCGAGCTCCATCAACGAGCGGTCCCTAAACGGACGGATGCTATCCCAGTTTTGGACGACAGGGACGACAGTGTGGTCCAACGGGTGCAGCATGTACAGGCTATCTACCCCTTGTACCCAGCAGACATTATGCCTCAACCAGATAATGTCACCAGTGGTGAAGCGGCATTGCCGGTAATATCTAATGCACCGCCCACGGCTGAAAAGACCTTAATGAAGAAGGGGAGTGAGAGGGAGACGTCGGATGAGACACCACATTTGCACGTGGAGACAGATGAGGCCAGGGAGGCCCGTCTGGACCGACAGTGGAAGGAGCTGAAGGTCGATGTATCCGAGCTACCGGGTGTCTATGCCAGGCTAGCCAAGAGCAGACTAACAGGTACAGTACTACAAATACTATGGTCTTACAGCAGACGCTTTAATCCAAAGTGCATGCATTCAGATACATTTTGGATTATGGAGGAGCGGGTCGGGGTAAGGCAACTTGTAGAAAATCATACCAATACCAACAGGTAGGATGCAGATATTGTATCCTTTGCTTCAGCTCAGAGTCGAACCCTTGAACCTCTAGACCAGTGATTCTAACCTTTTTCCCACGGCCATTAAGTCGCAACACACTTTTTTACAATTGCAACCAAGCACAAATTATTTCTCAAAAATGGGCTAGTAAAGACACATAGACAATGTCATCATGAACTTTATTATACATAACAAACTAATATTTTGTAGCAAAGTGTATTTACATTTTTTTTACGACACACTCCGCGACCAATTCAGAACAATTCCGTGACCCACCATTTGAGAAACACTGCTCAATCAAGACAATCATTGCCCACAGTATGAAACTCGACATTTACATTGCTTTGGGTAATTGCTTTGGGTAATGTGGTGTACTGACTAATGAATCTACTTGCAAATCCCATATCATAACACAATGTAGTGTTCAAATCAGGCATACTCGTATAGAGTAAACGTTTTAGTTTTTCTGCGATGCATCGTTTTAATCCGCGTGCTACCTGGTTTCAGCCCTGGTGGTGGTGACGGCCGCAGCTGGCTTCGCAATGGCACCTGTACCCTTTGACCCGGGGATGTTCGCCCTTGCTTGTCTGGGAACTGGGCTAGCCTCCTGTTCTGCCAACTCCATCAACCAGGTCGGTTACCTCCTTGACTCTCATCACAGTGCGTTTATGTGGATTTATGCATTGATGCTGACTCCTTAGGGCTCCCCATTGATCTGCACACCAGTTGTATTGTATCTTGTCATTACTTAATGCCCTTACTTGGTTTGTCAATTTATATAATTTTGTTGTGCAGGATTGGTCATATTGGCATGTCAGATGATGTGTACAAGATAGGAACTTGTATTAGGAATGCAAAGAATTGTTTGGTCAGAACTGTCCCAGCCTCTCCATTATTAACAATTAGCAATCGTTAGATTTGTCTTCGGGTTTTTTGTAGCTGAATTTAAAAATGAATTGAATGAATTGAATGACTATTAGCCAGAGAGGCAAGGTTATCTATTGTTGAATCCCATTATTTATACAGCACTATGCTAAGTGCCATTCTTTAATGGGCTGAAGGATGGATGCCCCTTACTGTCACTTCTTCCATGATAAATTGTGTGTTTATCAGTGCAACAAATAGGGCCTACTCAGTCATAATGAGGTATGACATGCTCTGTCATTAGCTGTTGTGCAATACCTTGAGTGCGTGGTAAAAGTTATGGAGTGGAATATCATTATCTAGGTTGCACCCAATGCTGATGTTGCTCTGCCAAAAAATGGATGCTTTACCAAAGAAATTTCCAATTAAACATAATACATTTTCGGCGTAAATCTGCTACAACCGCTGTTGCTAATCCTGTAATATGACGTATCTAATATCTATTTTAGATTTTTGCAATATTGATTTAAGTCTTGGTTAATATTTTCAAACAGAGTAGCAGCGTATATGGTAAAAAAATTTCTATAGTTCTATTTTTTTGATGAGTTTCTATGTCAAATTGAAGAGTACAGTTGTTTTATGTATCTATCAATCCAACTTTTGGAGTCATGTCTTATTAACAAGGACGTTTGTACTAGTTAATTACATAAGTCTTCTAGAATGCGTAATCTGTTGCAAGGTACAGTTTAAGGTTTTTCGTTTCGTTGGATGACACTGGACTTACGTGTGCCACCCCTGTCGACATTGAAAATAGTTGAAAGATTTGATGAATATCTAAATGTCAATCATCTTTAAGGTTATTGAACAATGACAAAAATGTAGTTGATGCGATGCATCAATATATGCATTTAGATTGGATATTAAAGTCTGTAAGCAAAGGGCAAAAAATACACATTCTTATTATGTGTGGCATTTATTTATGCCAAATGGGAATGTGTAGTTGTCCTCTGTACAAGGCCGGTACTGTAAGTTATTGGACTGTAGCCCCGCCCACATAGTTATGTAACTGTGTAGACCTAGACAATAATGCAGGAGCCAGCAAAGCCCTTTGTTTGACCTTTGTCTTGCATTCCTCCTTTACCGGGCATCTCAAAAATGCATCAAGAGGAGACAGTAAAGCTGTTATTATGTCCCTGCCTCGAAACATTTTCTTTGTTAACCATAGAGATGTCCTTTTTATGTCCTTAGCGTCAGGAGACTTTAAATGCCTGTCATGATGAGGGCCGCCGCCGTTGTTGCGCGGCGGTGACGTTGTGCACAGGAATGCACTCAGTGACTTAGGAATATTAGTTTTAATGGGTGACCTCTCCCTCAGCCCCCTGGATTGAACTCCACTTAGTGGCATGCTCAGCCTGTAATTTGCCCAGAGAGACCTGATTACACTGCACGATCCTTCCCCGAGGTGCGGAGGAGGAACAGCCCCACTGCAGCATGCCCTCATCAGCCCTAGCTTCAGGCCCCGCCCACCTCGCTCACGACTGAAACAACCGTTCTTGACGAGGTCAACCAAACATTCAATTTATCCCAGGAGGCATCCCTGTTGTTTGCCACCGCCGTACAATCAGTCAGTTAGTCATTTCCCCCGTCGTGAATCACTTTTAAGTGGGGGCATCTATGAACACGCGTGTTCAAATGTTTGAAGAGTGTTCATTTTCTTCTTCAAAGGGCCGTGTTTGTATCGTGTATGGTCAATCAATTCATCTTCTGCGGTCGCATTGTCTCGTCTTGTTAGCGTAAGGGTGATACTGTTTCGCCTCTTGTGTACCTTCACTTTGACGAGAACAGGTGTGCAAATATATTTTTTGGCCATGAGGTAATAATACCTGGTCACCTGCTCTCCCAGAACTTAACAACCCCGATGACTTCACACTTGAAGAGCCCCGAAAGCTGGCATCTAGCCCTCCTAGCTTGAGTCTTTATTTGTGGGGCAGGCCAGAATGTAAAGCCCTGTCAGTCAGTATTTCCTCCCGCAGCCCGGGGCTAAGATATAATATAACTTCATGTTTCCTCTCCTCCTCCAGACAGGCACTGATTCAAACTGAGACCATAAAAAAATATAACGGCTTTGAAATGCCGCCTTGAGGTTTCCAAACATTATGCACTGCTGGTGCAACTTCATGCAACAATCCCCATCTTATATGAACCAACGACGAAAACAACAACAACGGGACATGGGACGTGTGTGACACATAATCACCTGTTGTCCTTGCCGCCTTGGCGACACACTATGATCATCTGTCACTTCCTTTGTCTCCTCACCAGAGACACGCCCTCACCTGTATGTCATTGATCTCGACACTGCTGAGGTGAATTAGGAAGTTGAGGTGAGGAACACCTTATAGATCCGGTTCCAGTTTTCCCCCCTCTCCCCTTCATCCATGTCCACCCTTTCATCTGGGGGTGGGCGAGCATTACCGCAGTATCTCTGTTTCAGACTGATCAAAGTGAAGGGGATTTTTACTATTAGACTGATCAAACAACTGTGCAAACAAATCAAAGCGAGGGGAAGATCCTACGGGAGAACACTTCCTATGGCTTGGGGTGTTCCTCTCTACTAACAGACTTTCAGTCGTACAGATCTTATCTTTGTAGACCTCTTACATTTTGAGTTTCGATTGACTAGGATTTCTTTGGCTAACTAGTCAAAGGGGGCAAACTTTTCAGAAAACCTTTTAGGAAATATTAAATGGATAATATAAAATGTATGGTTCCCTACCAGACTTAATTTACTATAATGTCTTGTCATGTGAAACTTATCTTTGAAATCATGAGTACAAGTGATCTGTAAACCTCTGCCTTTCTTTTTGCTTGTCGTTATGTACTGGAATTGTACTATGGGAACACAGCATCTTGTGTGTAGATCTGGACACTGTTTTTGTGATTACTTTTTGGAACAACATAAATGACAACATAAAACAGCATAAAAAGCAGTAGGAGCTTCCCCTTGTCCTCCCAAGGACGTTTATTAGGGGTTTTTACAAGGAGTAAAATGCTGCAACCTTTACTTCTGTGTTTAGAATCTAAAGAGACAGAGGCGTGTGTAGTTATGTGACCACACACCTGTCAAATTACCTCAAGGGGAAGGGCAAATAGGTTTAGGTGGGAGATAAATGCTCTCGCTTTGGGAAGTAGCAACAAGACCTTTAGTCGGGCTGTCAAATCCCCAAGACTGTTCTTTGTCCTGCAGGGCAGTGTCTACACATGCAGCAAAGTGGTTACCGGATTTGCAAGGGCTATTAAGTACCCAGAGTCACGTAAAGAGGTCACCGGAATTGACTGCGAGTTCTTCATTTCCATCACATGCCGTTTATTGTTCATATCAAACCCTTTTTAGGCCTGTAAACTATTTTGTGAGCTTTGATGACAGATTGCATTTTTCTTGATTTTGTTGATGTCAGATTGCATTTGTCAGGTTCCCTGCTTGAACTGACATTCTAGTTGAGATAGTCTCTCAAATCTGACGTAACATACATTTCCAAAGTCTGATGGTAGACAAGCTCAAATCTTGGTGAATGTTGCGTTTCACTTTCTTGCGCTTCATCATATTGATTCGACAAATCACGTTGCTTGAGGCAGGAATCTGAGTGTGTATATTGGCTATTAAAAGCGAACACAACTCGGCCAGCAGTAGTAAACTCTACTAACTGTAAAGGGTTACAAATCAATATGGTGTAGACTGGACACTGTAGAAATACCTTATTAAAAGCCTCATCCGCTTGTGCGAATTAGTTATCTTCAGTAGAATCTATCACTCTTGAAACAGTGACCACGGGGGAGGTGGTGGGACTGGACATCATCGGGTGTTTTCCTCCTTTGTCTTGGCCCTCTGTTCCTGCGGACCCACCGGCTAAGAAATAGAAGGGTTGAATTTTTTGGGAATGTCCTGGAGGGGATTCGGTTCTCCAAAACCCCCTTTGGCGCACAGCCGTCCCCGTCTCCCAGGGTGTCCAACCGTCATCACCCTCCCGTCTGGGGCCACAATTTCCACTAATTGGATAATTGTATCTGAAGAGAGTTTCAAGCTGCAACCTATAACACTGGTAACCCGAGGCTCCCGCCCCCCCACCAGTGCGAATGAGACCCGATATGGTCGTTGACTGTCAAAACAAGAGAGCCACACTGTTTTGACAGGGACCACGGTGTAAGTCACACCGCGTCGACACGTGTGTGTTTGTTTGGATAAACACAAGTCGGCTTGTTTGCCTGAATGTCTCGTGTCATTTCTGCTTTCACGTCCACGGCGGCGAATCTTCCTTTTTGTCTGCCGTCTCCTGCCGTGAGCTGTCTGAGGCTGGCACGCACACACAAGCAAGCCCCCCCCCGATCCCATCCCGTCCACCACAGCACTCAGAGCGTACACCCTTTTGGTCCTGTGTAGGCATGCATTATTTACTTTCTTGCGTTTCTTCTGTGTCCCTCTGCAAGTTATTTGCAGTGCACAAAGGTTTGACAGGACGTGAGAGGAGAAAAGGGTTGAAATGATTTTTGAAAGACACGCCGGGCTCAACATTTTACCATGATTCATGATTTAATATTTTCTAATTTCTATTTAATAGTTTAGCCTACTAAGCTGGTTCTGTTTAGTTTGGGTTAAATGCAAGGGAGTTTTTCTGTAGTTATGCAAACAAGAGTTTTCTTGATAATATCATCCACTTTGTTGGAGTTAAGATGACTATATTCAAAATCTTTCACGTATCCGTGATCCTGCGTGTAAAGCATGCTCTGTTTGAGGAAGATTGCAATTGCAATGTGTGGATTCAATGAAGAATCGGAACAGCAAAGAAATGACAAACATACTAATTTCAATAGTTGTTGGTACCAACCTTTACTATCACTCTTCTCCAGTACCTAGATGTGCTGCGAGATCCCAATGACTTCTCAATGTTGATTGTTGAAAATATTTGATCCAAACTATTGATTTTATTCATAGTGACACGAGTCAATCACTTAATTATTTTTTCCAATTGTCTTAATGTTTAAATTGGTGATCTGCCAGTTGGAATGGGCACCAAGACAAATCAGATAAAGTACTTTTATTGGTATGAATGTGAAATACCGATAATGTTTAAGGGGACCATTAACATTTTCTAGCTATACTTAGAAATGACTATAAAAATGTATAGTAATGACCCCGTTGACGGACAGTCAATCATTGAACATCAAAGCTTGCGCCTTTACATATTTTGTACATGTGTTGGCTTCATTGGTTCAGCATGATCTGATCAAATGTAGTGTAGTCTTTTCTAAAATGACACCAATTGCTCAGAGTGCCTTGGCTCTGATCAAAGACCAATAGATTACACCTAAAGTTTCCTCAGGCAACATAAATGCACCATTACACCAAATAGTCTTCATATTGTACTACAAGCGTCCTTGACTGCTGTGACTCTGTATGAACATAAACTTGGAGACCTCCATGTTGGTTATAAATGAACACAAGGCAGGGTATAGTGTTTCATTAACAGGGAAAGAGGCGCTAGCCACCTACTGAGATATTCCCCCCCAGGCTCCACTGTCTGCACACCCTGAGCCCAAACTTTCAAGGCTGTCAGAACAATTTTCAGGAATTTGACTCCTCTTCTTGTAGTTTTGGGTACCCCACATAGCGTACTTGTCCTTTCTTCTTGCAAAGAGCCCCAGTTTTGCCGCTGCTTGGTCGAGCTCGGCAAATCCAAGCCGAATAATTAATGACCTCAGTTTACCTCTGTTGAACAAATTATTGACTGTTAATGTTTGGCTGACCCAAATAATTAAAGCATTCAGCAATAGGTTCTGCACCTTGACATTCAAATTACATTTCAGTATTCAGGAGTTGTTACATTGGTTTCCTTTATATTTGAAATGATTTGCTAATATCCAAGAGTCCATGACATTAATTTCTTCATGTCTGCAGATCTGTGCTAGAACGTGAGACCACCATGTTTTTGAGAATATTTGTGGATTTGTTCCAAAACGAGATTCCAAATCATATAAAATGGTATTCAGGCCAGTCGAATATAAATAATAAACTGCAATCTCCAAGATTATCCAACATTGTCTGCAAGTAATATCCTGATATATAAAACCTGATGCACATGGAATGGCAAATAAGTCATTACAGCTGCTATCTGAATGATGGAAATAATATATAGCCTACACCTTTATTTACTTTCATGTTGGAGTTAAGCCTTCACTAAAACACGAGCACCCTCTGCCATGAAAATGCAGCAATGTAATACAACTTGGTAGATAATTATATTACTGCCTCAAACATTTTAGAAGTGGGTTGTCTTCGTCACAAGTTGTTCCTTTGGATGCTTTTGTTATTTTTTGATAAGTTCTTTGTTTTATAGAACTGCCAATTATTATGATCGGCGGTTCTAATAACTGATTAGAACCATGACCAAAGGACAGATTTAACAAACTCTTGATCCTTCTGTCGGAACAGATGCTATTCCGCAGATGTTGTTTTCCAGCACCTCTCTTAAAACAATAGAGCAGAATTTACCCTTTGCCATGGAGTGCATTTTTTCCTCCATGTAGTCTATTCCCTACGGAGAATGGATGGAAAGATCTGTGTAATCGTCTAGTGCGATGGCTTGATGATTATCTTTCATTTGCCATTTGGATTAAAATGAATATTTAAGCAGACAGCCTTGTTAAATATTTAATCAACCTTAAATCCTTTTGTGTCGCACTGCGGGGTGCCGTGTCAAACCGTACACATTGGAACTCCTGCTGCGCTGTGAATGGCTTTCTCCTAGTTGAAACGGTCAAGCAGTATTGCAGCTATTGTATGACCGCCTGAAAAATAATTTTAAAAGCTTCTGCTTGTAAAAAAGTCAAAATAGATTGTATTCATGGTTATCACTGTAATTCCCTTGGATGCAGAAGGTTCCACATTGGCCAGTAAACAAGCCATGTCTGGTTATGTGTCTAGGTAAGAAAGCATGTCATATAATAGTTAAAAGTTCATGGCTTTAAGGCCCTACAAATGGAAAATAATTGTCAATGGCTTCAATTGGCGCTAATTGTCAATTGGCGGCTTCACGTTAAGCAATGCATCGTCATATTTCCGCAGTGTCTGCCTTTGCAAACGAAAACCACATCTCACACGCAAGGTTTCATACCATGCCTTCAACACAGCCCCATGTTTACAGCAAACTCGCCTCCACCACTCACCACAACAGTCGGCGAAGAAAAAAGCCAGCGAGTGAGTGACGGGCAGGTGGATCTGCTCGGCCACAGGTCCTCAGCTCCTCAGCTCTGCCTCCAGGCCTCAACAAAGCACTGTGATTACAGGCTTCATAGCCAGCGAAGACGAGTGAGAGACACTGCTGAGACCTGAGTGGGAGAAGGGCTGAGGGGACTTCCACTCAACAACAGTTTCTGTCACCGGCGGGTGCTTGCGTACAGCTCTCTAGAACGAGATGATAATTTTGTTGCGCCTCAAGGTGTTTTTAGGAGGATGTGGTCTACATCAGAAAGACCCAAGAGGAAGAACAGTTTTGAATCTGCTGATCACCTCAGTTTCTGTGTATGTAGGAAAGGAGCATGCAAACTGCGATTGTGTTGCTCAACCCGCACATTAGCAGTGCTCTTTTATATTAGAACCTAGCTGAGCTTGACGGTTCTCCATTAATACGTGGTCAGGACTTTTATATTTGTTTCCACATTTCTGTGGGCCTATGCCTGGTAACCTGTTGCACATTCTGTTAATTGCTAATTCCTCACTGAGAATGTGTGTGTGAATTGAAACTGCTAGGGTCGATCGGCGATTCCCATCATCTTTGTTTGTTATTATTCTGCATGGCGTCTGTCTATCTGTGGAGAAGCATATTCACATAGATAACTGCTCTCTGTATGCCTATGTTGCTCCCCAAAAGTATTATAAATAGCAGACTAACCTTAAAATTCAATCCTACGTTCACTGAAGGCTCAAAATGGATATGGCGCAGGCTGGCAGAGGAAAGCATTTCTGCTGAGATAGGATCGCGGAAACATGCCAGCATGCAGTATTTCCTTGATAGAAATAGGCATATCATTTATTTATCCTCTATTTAGCCATGTGGAACACATTGAGATTTAAGATGTCTTTTGCAAGGTTGACCTGGCCATAAGAAAGCAACCCGGCTTTTATTAATATGATTCATGTGAAATGATGTGTGATTTCCCATAGCAAGTTATTCAGTTTTTTTTGGTATTCTAATGGGCAAGATTTAGGGTTGGTAATACATTGATTGACTCTGGTATAACGGCTTGCCGTATAATCACAATGGCTTTCCCTTGCAATTATGCACGGATACTTCAGAGTGAGGAGGTTTAACAATTGACTCTGTGCAAAACCCTGAACCATTGTTAACTCTCAGAAGCCAAGGGCCCAGAAAGTCCAAACTAGTGGGACACTATCAAGTTAGCAAGATCGATGACGGTGTTTCCGAATAAAAAGGGGTTTCTATGTAGGCCATGTATTTCTTCACAAGATCGCTCCCTTTTATTTTCCCACCCCAAATCTCTAGCTTGCCCTCTCCATTGAAGGGTAACCCAGCCAAAGGCTAGCAAGAACACTCTATTTAATGCTGGGATGCGTGGATAATTAACAAAAGCAGCCCTGTTTATGGAGTGCCCGCAAGCTAACATTGCATGCTAATTTATAGTGAGCCCAGAATCTTTTGGGGGGCAACGGCTTTGCTCTTGGGGGAAACAAGATGGCTTCCAGCATGGAGCAAAGCCTGTCCGGACGGCTGCTTGTGGCACCTAAAACTCTCTTTGACATATTCTCCGGGGTATAGTCTAACTAGTGTGATGTACAAGCACTGTTCGGTTCGCTTGAAACAAAGCTGTTTATAGGGCCTGTTTTTTTCTCCTGGTTTGGCAGATGGTAATTTATTTTTGAAACATAGCTCTGTAAATGAGAAGAATCAATCTATGCTGTTGTTGACATCAGCCTTGGCACATTGCCTTGTGTGTAAACGCTTCAAGCCATATATTACCCTGATAGGTTTTCTAATAGTATCAATAGCACCATAGTATATCTTTGTCCAACCGTTTTGATAAAACTGGTACTTCTCCAATCTCCCAACTTCCTCGCATGGCTTTTCGTTCTACGGTATGTTGATAAAATTTCTTTTTTTTTTGTAACAAACCATCCAGCCATTATTCCTCATAGTACAACAAAGGGCTGGTTTGAATTCCCTCTCTTCAGACGGTATATCATTACCTTGCACCTGGGAACATTAATATCAGCCCAGCTCCTAATTGCATCTATTATTTGGAATGTCAATAATTGTTGTTGAAATGGCATATCCTTCATTTCATCGCCTACAAATAAACATTGCGGCACATATATTTGTGCCGCATGTCTGCAATTGTGATATTGTTCCTTTCAGGTTTTATTTTTGGGGGACACAGCTTTTGCCGTGTAGTTTTGAGCCCCCCTATTTTACATCTTATACTTCCCCGTCTACCCAGAATGCTTATTGTTGTTCATTATGAACACCTATGGTCGGTCTCACTGAGTTTTTGACTTGCTAACTATTTTTGGTCCTCTTGCGTACCCATCAATCACATACTTACACACGCACACACACACACCTACCTGTTAGTCTGGGTGTGGTTGTGGCTGTCATCCTCAAGCCTTCCTTTTAGTCACTTCAGTGGTTGAAGTTATAGTCTTTTGTCGCCCCAGCTGTGTAAGATACAGACAGTCCGTCACTTGCTGTTTTGTGTTGGCCACTAATTACTGTTCACATGACAGGCCGTAGAGAATGTGTGCATGTGTCAAATGACTGGAAACAGACCCCTGTTGAATTCTACATGAAATGTACAAATATGCAATGCCAATTATATATTGTATATTTGCCTGTGTTTGCCTTCTACAAAAAATATTTTTACTTCCATGGCTCACCTGCCAGCTTGTTCTTTGATACCTCGTCACCTTCTGTCAACCAGGACAAAAATCAGAGGTGTGGCTTCTGGGCTCAAGTGGGCTTTGACGTCAGTTATGAGGCCCTTGGTATTTGTACATATTGACTAAGACAGGAGCTTAACATACACAGCTTTTTTCTGAGGGCTTTCTCCACGACTCCCCTGATCTCTGATTTTGGCGAGTGATGAAAGAGCTGCCATGGCATCAATCTGTCCTACTCCGTTGCAAACAGTTCTCTACTCATTATCTTACTACCTTCACTCGTCAAATGCAACGACCCTGATCACGCGTGGATAAAACCAAAAAACCCAACTCAAAGGCATCTAGATGGGGATCAAGATTACTCATTCATTCAAGAAAAAAAGGCTGTAACCACCGCCTTTTACTGGCCAGGTCCAACCCTGTCATCTGTAGCCAGCTTTTGTTCCACGAGCGTGCAGTGATAATGTGTGTTGTCAATTTCGAATGGCCTCATTCGGTATTCCATATTCGGCCAGCTATGTCAATTAAGTATTTACAGTGGATCAGTTTGATTTTAAATAATATCCGGTACTCTAGTCAACAGGCTTTCCTCATTGGCTAGGCTTCTTTTCCTTTATTCCATGTAAAACAAGCTACACCATCTATGACTTTATCTCCAACATCCTCGCCATTCAACCATATCATCATATGGTTAGAAAAAAAGCCTTTTTCATTAAGGCTTTTTTGTGCACATTCAGTTATGTAAACAATCACGGCAAGTCCGTTGGAAGCTCCCAAATCGTGCATTTTCCAATAGCCAACATTGATTTAAATAAACACAAACTATGAAAATGGTCAGTACCCTCCCCAGAGGGACAGGGTTATCTCATGCCCAAGCGCACTGGAAGCTGTGTCATGCAATGTCCTGACAGAGAGCATTTCAGCCCCCGCCCGCTCAGGGGGACGGAGGGCTGACAAGTCACTTCTGAGACCCGTCGAGGTGCTAACCGTCTGCCTTCATGCTTGAGGGGACAGTGGAGTACGGGGAGGAGGGGGGGAGGAGGGGTGTGTGTGGAGGGTGGGAGGGAGGAGGGCTGTTTTCGGCTGGGGTAAGCATGGAGGAGGACAGACGCTGACAGCGACTGTGTTCTGTCCTCCCTCCCAGCGAAGCAAGCAAGGAAGGGTCAAACCCCCCGGACACAATTTTAATCACTTTTCTATGCTCTCTGCTTTGGTCCTTTTTTTATGTTTGGCAAACTTGGTACCCCATGCGCACACACAATGGTGCAACCAATAAAATGAGCAAGTGGGCCAACAGTTGGAGGTTCTCTGTGTCTTTATGTGGCTGAAAAACACTTTATATTTCTAGTTTCTAATTACAATGCTGGTCGAACATTCTTCCACATTTGCAGCCATGCCCCTCTTCCCCTCCCTGATTAACCAGTTGAAGCCAAGCCCATTTAAGGAAGACGATAAAATAAGAAGATTCATTTAAACACAAAAAATGTGCAACCTAGGTTCGAGCAAGATATCACGAATTCAACCTTTTGACAGATCTTCAAGAACACGTCGCCCACCATTTTCTTTGTTTACTTGTAGTTGTATCATGACCCCCCCCACCCCCCCTTCCCCTACCAGCGTTATCCCAGAGGCCGCCTCACTCTTGGAGAGCCGCACGACTCTCCTGCGTTAAGCGCTATCAGATGTTTACTTTTGCACGACATGCAGGCACACAAAAGACGAAAGGATCCCAAAGAAAGGTTAGCCTGATTGAGGAATGTACACACAGTCGGGGCTCCACTGCCGCAGCGGCGCTCCGCTCTCAGGAGGATGATGGACGCACGCTCCGTGACCCGTGTCCCGGCACGTCCGCGGGCCAGCGGCACGTCAGAGACCGGCAAGGAATGAGACTGCAACAACATTCTTCTGGAGGTTTCTTCTGCACAACTGCAGAAGAAACAGAAAAGTTAAAGCTTCTTTTGGAATGCATGTGGAAGTGGAGTACAACATGTACAGCAAATGAGGGGGAGACTTGTGTGCTCAATGCTGTTGGTCCGTTTCACCACGCACACACACACACACACACACACACGCGCGCACACACACACACACACTGCATTAAGCCTATCTTCACACTGCCCCACTTTATTAATGGGGATCCGCCCTTGGATTTGACCCGGTGGCGTTGTGAACTCACTATGTAAAGTGTTTCTGATGTCGACCGCTTGAATGCCCTCAGAGACTAAACAGTGTAGAGGACAAAGGTGGGAGAATTGGGGGGACCGCAGGGTCCCTCCCCCTCCCTTGTTCGCCTTGATCATGATTTGAAGGACCTGATGAAATGATGGATGAGTCCGTCCAGACGAAGGAGTGGATTTAGCCACGGGTCACCAGAGCCTAGGGCCTGGACACAAACCCCACCAGAGGTGCTGATAACTGCTGTCAGCCCATAAGGAGGGCCCTGCCGTGTATTCCACCCATGTGCCGCGTTTTAATGGCTGGCTCTACTGGAGATGTAGACTGTCTGTCTGTCTGTACCCCCGCCATCTCTATACACACACACTCACACACGGACGCAGCACAGTCGGGGCCTGCGGTTAGACACAGCTGGGGAAGAATAATCTAAACACTCGCATTCTCTCCAACATACACACGCAGTCATGCACAGGACTCCTTTTCAACCGCAGCGGCTCCGACCGTTGAGAGGCCTTTTCCAACGGCATGCCATGTCACTCACACCGCCGGGGTCATTTTCCAAATGCCCAATGACAGTGGAAAAGAGGCTGTTTATATTTTTCTTTTTAAACAAGTGTCTTGACCACACACGCCATGGACCAGCACAGCCAGGCCTTGGCCGCTCACATCACACCCACCGACCCCCCCCCCTTCCGACGTGGTGCTACATGGAGATCGGCCCGGGAAACGACAGTGAAACGCCCTTGGCTTAGTCAGAATGTTAACTTTATCAGAGGAAAGTCATAGCAGGCCCACCAGAAGAAAGTGATTTTTCGTATTGGCACAACTGAAGGTGTTTACAGATGGGTGAAAATGAGCATGTCGGCCAGGGAGCCGCGTGTTTAGTTTTCTGGTCAGGTCGGCCTGAGTCGCTGGGTGGTTCACAATGTTTCATTTATTTGTGCGGCAGACGGCACCTCACCACTTCCTAGTAGTCTGTAATTGTTTTTTCGAATGTTTCAAAGCCTTCAATGTAAAAAAGTTACAAAGGGTTCAAGGGAGGAATTCATATTCTGACAGCCAGGACAGGAATATTATTAATATCATGCAAAATAAACGAAGACCAGATGCAACCGTTGCCAACCGACCTCCGTCCCAGGGCCGTGCCGGAGATTTGCAGTCATAATCATCCTGCGATGAGCTCGGCGTGGCGAGTTCCACCGTGTAACCCCAAACCTCCTCTCACAGTCGGGAGGCGGGCGCTTCCTGCCGACGACGCTGCAAAACGGATCCGAGTCGTGATTGTTTATGACGGATAATTCACCTACGAGACACGGCTTCCACCGGAGCAGCTCAGCACACCGTCTCGAGCCTTGGATTTAAATAGACAACGTTCATCTCTCTAGGATGTCCTGAAAATCCAGAGACGGAAAAATAGTATAGAGCCACTTATGTTTTGTTCAATGAGACCACCCGCACTAAAAAAAACAGCCCGCTTTTAGGTGAAGCAAAGCCAGGATTTCAGATCCAGCTTTGTCCTCTCCTACTACTCTGTCCCCCTCACCTCTTTGTGGGTCAGTGCGGGGGCCCGGGCTGCCTCTGCCCTGCAGGCCTGGCTTGGCTCGGCCGTGGCAGCCGAAGGGACTGATTATCAGCAGGGCAGAGGTAATGCTGCTCTGCTCAGCATTAATTGGCTGATTAACATGAGGACAGTTTAGCACTTCACTGTCCCACACTCAGGCCATTAATCACGGACCAGGCAGTGCCAGCTGAACGTCTGCCAACAGCTTTAAACAGCCATATAAAGAGAGGGATTGGGGGGTGTGTGTGTGTGTGTGTGTGTGTGTGTGTGTGTGATGGGGAGGGTATATAGTTTTACATGCACAGCCAAGAGGGAGATGTGACCCACTCTGTCGGCCAGACAAAGTAATGCAGTCTCGAGCTGCGTTGCCGAAGGGACACCCAAACGAGACGCACAATGACTGCACGGCTAAAAGTACATTGCACCTGCGTGAGGGATTTAGCAGAGCGCGTTGTTAGTGTCTTGGCCGGCTACATCTGCTCGGTGGGCTCCCAGGCTACATATAAAATGGTTCCACTACATGCATGTGTTGCCATTGCAGTGCCTCTAAAACGGGCCTTGCAGCTGGGGAAGAGATGTGTGGTTCAAAGGTTACGCAGTTTTTTTTTTTTTTCCCCTTCCTCTCTCAAACACTCCTCCTCCTCCTCCTCGCAGGCAGCTGATCGCATACAGACCAAAAGGGTTTTCATGTTCGGATCGCACCGAGCGATCCGTCTGTCATTGCGTCACGTCTCGGGATCAGAACGGCCTCCCGAAACATCTGCCAGCTGTCCCGCAAGTCGCATTCCAGACCCCGACGCTGTCTCCCGTTTTTATCTCCCGGCCTGTGGCTGCCCTGGGCACAAAATAAATAGTATTTTATTTCCCCCTGTGATGAGAGTTAAGCACTCGGCACCGGATATCTCGGGCCCTCGGGCGGCAGGCTTTGCATCGTACAGCATTTTTTTTGTTGTGTGTGGAAGCTGGTAGAAAGTATAGAGCCCGGTTTTGGTTTGGATGAAACACACAAAAAAAAGCACTACTTCAACACTACATCCGACTGCAGGAGTGGAGTGACAATGCTGAGGTTTGCACTGCCACCTCAGCCTAGGCCATTAATATCCTCTACTGTCCAAAGGCCATTCTACCAGGGGGTTGCCGCACAGTCTCTCGAGGGCTTCCTTTCCCCCACACACACGGCTGGATCACCCGTCCACCACATCCTCAAGCCATACTTCCAGCTGCAATCTTAGTTATGTTGCATCTGTCTGCCTTGCCATTTAGTCTTTCTTCAAAACGATAAAGAAATGAATTAGTTTTATCCAAAGCGGCGTACAGTTTGTAACACACACAGTTACAGAGTGTAACTGTGTGTTACAAACACACACCGGCCCACACAGAGTGGGCCGGTGTTGGGCATTAGTTTCCTAACAGGTAGACTGTGTACATTGGGGTTGAATCTCAGAGCCTTTCGGCTGGTAGTCAAGCCCCCTTCTAGACTCCCCATGTTTCTCTCCATCCAGCCATCCTCCTTTTTTATGTCTTATCTTTTGAAGTCACCTTGTTACAGTCTGTCCAAATCAAAGCATCCTTCCACGCCCGTGTCTCTCGCAGCGTGTCGTCCTCGGCTGGTGCTCTGCACGTTATCTCCTAAACGCCTCGCAGCGGCATCGTTCCGGCCATGTCGCTACCTCAGGTTAATGGGCACTCTGAGACGACCGTAATCTGGTAAACAGGATCTCCCAGCCAAATGTGTAAAACGTCCACAGCATCGCTGTCATCGCTCCAAGGCTATTCAGCTTGACTCATAAGTCACTAAAAGCTTTTCAATGGCTGCAGTAAGAACAACTTTATTTTCATGGTCACCCCCATAATACCCTTAGTCTGGCTCAGTTTGGCTGCGTGTCCGGGGCCGGTCCACTCGCATGTGTTGTCTATATACTTTTTTCGTTTTTCCATTTTACTCATCAAAGCGTTTAGTAATTTTTTTTTTCGCTTTTTTTTTTTTGCCTGCGCCGTGGAATCCACTTCGGAAACCCCTAATCTATGTGAATCTGTCTCTCTCCGCCAAGCAGTCGATCAGACGCAGAGTTCACGGTCGATACAGAAATCCGGCTTTCCCCGGATTCTCATGGTGTGCTGCATGCAGAAAGGCCGCCCGCCAACACGTAGCAGAACCCCCGATCGACCCGTAGGCCTGCGCGTGCTAACGGATGGCATGTCAACGGTTTTGTCTTTTTATTTGCACCTGGGTTGCTCGAAGGTAGGGGAGGCGTGGCGGGACATGCTTGCCAGCTGATGTTCCCCCGTGGAGCCAAGGTCGCACAGCTGCAGCTGTGTGTGTGTGTGTGTGTGTGTGTGAGCGCCCGCTCTCAGCGCTCGCTTTGAGTCAGGGAACACACACCTGCCGCTCGTGTAAACACAATATGGCGTGTGTTCAGTCATTGCATCCCTGTTTCTTTCTTCTCTCGGTCTCGCTCACCCTTCTTCCCTTTGTTCATCCGACCTACAGTTGCATACCTGTTGATGTGTATGTATAGTCGGCTGTAGATGTGCGTCAGTCATGTGCGTGTGATTTGTGAAACCCCTCCCTCGCTGCCATTGGAAACACAGGAAGCGTCTGGTACACTATTAAAAAACGAATGTGTGGTTGAATCCACACACCCACCCCCCCACTCCTCCGCTCCCAAAAAGGAAAACAAAAAGCTGAACCGGATGCATACATTTCTGAGTGGTGTTTTGCAAGTGGATTTGCGCGTTGAGGAGGTACTTACAGGGTCGTTACAGCTATTCTGTAATGACTGGCTCTTTGAAAGACTTCACAAGACGACCGTGTGGTGTGCGCATCTGTGTCAAATATAAGAACCCTCTATCGAGCAGATGCTCTGTGTGTGTGCGTCTGTGTGTGTGTGTGTGTGTGCTTGGGGCCATTATACCGTTATAAAAAATGAATGCGATACCAAAGATGTCTTCGTTCGGCATGCACTCGGCGACAGGAAACGCCGGCCTGCAGCCTGTTATCAATTGTGAGCCTCGGTAGCTGGTCGGGGTGGATCACGTTCTGTCTTTGATACCCCTGAGGATCTGGCAGCTGCACCCACCCCTCCACCTCTGCTCTCTCTCGCTTTGGTCTCGCCTCGCTTTTCCGTTCCATCATCTGGTGGATAATTGTCCCTGCAGTTACGGGTTTTGTGTGTGTGTGTGTGTGTGTGTGTGTGTGTGTGTGTGCGCTTCATAATTGGAAGCAGCAGCAGCAGTCGCGAGCCCTAGCTTCCAGTGTGCTCCAGTGAGCTCACCTCGGTGGGGATGGTACAGTGAAGCACGTACAGGAGCGTCGCTGTTATAGTTTCATCGCTGGTGAAGCACCGTGGGATTGGAGCCGCGTGCGGCCCCTCTGCTCGCTCTGCTGTGAAATGACAAAAAGCCAGGAGGAAGTCCTTTATGTGGCCTCTGTGGCTCATTAGCGCTTCCGAAACACATGGGGGACATGTGTTGTATAGTTTAATGGCAAAATATCAATATTGTAGTGAGATTTTGTGCGGCTCTACCTGTGTGTGTACTGATTTGCACTCTGCAAACTATCTTTACTATCTGCTTTGACAAATAAGTTAGGCATCTGCAAGCCTAGATCCACCAGATGATGTAATGTAATTTATTTTCATCAAAGGCTATTTGGTTTGAGTTAATTCCCACCCATCTGCTCTTGGCCATGAATCATTAGCCAGTTTTTTGGTATACAGAGGACTTTTTAAAAAACATTTTCTATTGTAATAAGTTTAAATCATAAGTATGTAATCTCCTGCGAATAAATCATTTTATTATGATAAATTATTATTTAATAATAGTTGAATATTATTTAATAATTACAATATTATTTAATAATAATTATTAATAAAAAATTGTAATAAATATAACACATGACTCCCCTTTACCTCAAATACATTTCTGTCCAACCTCTTGGCCTACCTGCAATTAACTTGTATATAGTCATTTATTTGAATTTAATTTAACAGCCACTTCTAGATATGGGTTTTTCACGAGCAGGTGGAGGTGGGTCATTATGTTCAAGGATGCCATTTGCTAGTTTATGGGCCTTGGGGCATCAAACCCAGCAGCTTTCATCTGTGAGTGGAACCCGCTTGTCAGGCCGCTGTCCTGCCCCCATACCTGTGCAACAGCGCAATGTAAAAAAAACGGCACAATTGATTTTTAATGGCTTGACGCTGCACCACGCGCTGGCTCTGGGCGGAAATAATGACACGGTGCGCTCCACTGATGTGATCCAGATGAGCCTCCTCCGTCTCAGAAGGGGCGAGGGAGAGGGAGGGAGAGAGAGAGAGGGAGGGGGAGGGGAGGCATCACAACGAGACACGAACCGAAACCAACACCGCCACTCATTGAAGCGGCCTCCACATCAGTCTTGAGTGTTTTGTTCAGGTAAAACTGTTCCATCTTGTCCTCTTTCCGCTCCGCTCTTCTGTGGCCCATAAACTGCCGTCCCCCACGCCATCAATCCCTCCCTCCCTCCCTCCCTCCCTACATCCCTACAGCCCGCACCTTACAAGCCTGGCCAGAAATGTCCCAGAGCTCTCTATCTTTCTGTACAGCGTAGCATCTATTAGTTCAGTTAGACGCTGTAGGGAGACAGTGGATTCCTTGATTTTGGTCACGCCCAGGCTCCGGCCGGCAGAGACCACAGTCGCCCACGGAACCGGGGCCCCGCTGCGCTCCGGGGCCCCCCGCTTCTCCTCGGGCGGGCCCCCGTCAGTACAGACTGTACTTCTCTCACGTGGCCCCTGACCTCCTTGACGCGTTTCCTGACCCAGGAAATGGAATTAACACCTCTGGCCAGGGGGCCTCTGGGGGCCCACAGCCCGTCACAGCTGTGCACTAGCTCACCCACTCCCAGCCCCCGGTCCCGGCGTCAAGAGTTCTAGAGAGTCCCACTCGCTGGCTCTGGCTCAGGGAGTCTACAGAGCAACGGCCATGCAAAAAGAGAAACACAGGCTGAATTCCAGAGAAAAACCCCTTTTTCTACCGCCAGCTTTTAGCACTCACACTGGGTGGTTTTTGAGGGGGTGATTCGAGTTCCACTTCAGTCCCAAAAGGCAACTTAAACCAAATGAGAGACATCATATTTCCTCCGCCCCCCTGCACCTCTTGAAGTGCCGCAGGCGGAGCTATCAAAGGGGCAGCCCGGTCCTCCAGAGCTGTTATCATGCAAATGTTGCATTTGAAATGAGCCGAGCGAGGCCTCCCTCTGCCGGGCCTCGCTGCATTGATCACAGGTGAACTGTTCTCCGTTACAAGACAGCGAAGGTGTTTTCCAGAGTATCGGTGAAGCAGTGCAGAGCGGGCTAACGGTGATCCTTTCCACAGTCGGGCTTACTGAGACTCCTTTTTTTTTTTTTTTTCTTACTCCCACACTAAAAATAACTCCCCACCATCTTCATCATTTAACGCGCAGACTCCCCTGCAGCCCTTGTGCAGCGTTAACGGCCACATGCCGTTAACGCTGAGATATCGCCGTCTGCACGGTTGCTATTTAGCCTTGAGATGTTTTCTGATGTGTCAAGTGGGCTGTAAACGGGAGAGGAAAGAGAGGCATGAGGCCGAGGAGGAGCAAAGTAGTTTGACTCTTTATTAGACGTTAAACGTAAGACGTATTTATGGTTCCCCTTAAATGCTCATGCCTAGAGATATTCCTTGGGTTATGGTTTCTGATGTCCTCTGGCAAGAGTGTGTGTGTGTGTGTGTGTGTGTGTGTGTGTGTGTGTGTGTGTGTGTGTGTGTGTGTGTGTGTGTGTGTGTGTGTGTGTGTGTGTGTGTGTGTGTGTGTGTGTGTGGGAGAGAGAGCCTTTCTGTTTTCTTCATTAGCCCTGTGTGTCCATAGCCACACACACAGACACACACAAAGGCTATTTGCACACTCAACAGATTATATAGTTCCTGCGTTTAAGCGGCCCATGTGTTTGCATTTTAGTCACACATCGGCAATCTCACGGGGCCACTTTGAAGCGTACTCCTCCAGCCCTGACCATAAAAAAAAAAGGAACGGGACAAAAAAGTCGTTTTTCACATCGTTCTGGAGGGCGGAACACACTGTTTCCCTAATACCCTTTCACCTTGTGCCTCACCCTCCATCATGCACTTACGGCCTTCAGCCCTCCAGAGTGCTATGGTTCTCTGTGGAGAGAGTGTTTTCCTTAAGGTACTTCCCCTGCCTATACGAGTTAGGGTTAGAGCAGTATTACAGTTCCACATGGATGAATCCCTATTCGGGCTTGCTCGTTTCCATGACATTCCTTTGTTTAAAATAAATTTGAATTAAAATGTGGTACTGCAGCCTCAGCGTTGTTTTTCCATATTTAAGCTATGCAAGCCAACCAAAGACATCAAATTAATAATTTTCATTTTTTTTGCCTTTTATACTGTGCACGCGGGTGAGAAAGATGCATCCCCTCTCATGTCCGTCCCCATGAGGCCTTATTAACAGATAATAATGGAACAACGCGTCCAATGTGTCATGTGTCATCAGTATCACTGTGTCTACCCCGCATCTGGCTCTGAGGACGAATGCGTGCCTGTGGAGCCATGTGGCTTAGAAAGCGCTGTGCTTTCTGGGCCAACATTGTCTGACTCGCTCTGTCTCCCGGTGTCTTGTCTGTCATTCTATCCTTCTGGATGTGACTCTTGCATTGACCCAGCTGTTCCCCTGTGTCTCCGCAGTACTTTGAGGTGCCCTTCGACTCCAACATGAACCGCACCAAGAACCGCCCTCTCGTCCGGGGACAGATCAGGTACAGTTTCACTTTTTCCCACCGTTAACATTTGTTTTGATTTATAAAATAAAAATTGAATTAAATAAAGTCAACTGTAAGAATGATGTGACTTGGTGAAAGTGCGCCCTCTGCACTTTCCCCTTGCACGTGAAGGCCTATTTCTTTTTACTTCTCTGCACTTTTCACTTTCACCTCTCTAAAGATTTAGTTTTTCGGTCTCTCCAATTTGTATTGAATGCTTTGATTGTTTGTTTCCTCTTTTGGACGCTGGATGCATGCATCTGCTAAATGAGAAAATATCCAAATCCAACAAAACAAAACATATGAGATAGGGTGTAGAAGGGAGGGTTGGAAAGCAGTGCGGCAACTGGGTTATCCAGCTTGAGCCATTTCTCTACCCTACCTATCGGGGTGTGGCCTAATGCACTTTAATTCCCCCTTATTGAAGTATCGAAGATGGATATCGTACCCATCTTATCGTTGCCGTTCATTTCCATACTTCAGTCCTAATCTATTACAGAACCAGATATGTAAGCTGCTCCTGTTTTTTGTTTTTCTGCCATGCCTGATTATTATTATAATTATCAGTACCCATTTCAAAAGCAACAGCAGTATTGCAGCACTCCTTTCGGCTCTATTTACACTCCTCCCTGCAACCATTGACATAACAGGTCCTTAACTGGCCAATGACCAATTGCATTCCAGTGCCAATCATCACACACACACACACACACCAGGTGTGTAACACAATCTCGTTGTGAGGCCAGATGACTAGATGAATACGTGGATAGGTTGTGTTCTGTTCTATCTTGCTACACTGTTAGAGATGGCAGATAACCCCTGTATTGTGGTTGAGTGGTAAACCCTTCGCTTCCCTTCTGAAACTGACTCTGTTACCGGACACTCTCATTAGGTACCTGTCCCCCCTCGTGGAACCCTGCCATGCACACAAACTAGTCAACACACACACACACACACACACATACACGCACATGCACAGTGCAACGCACATGCACAGTCACTGCACCACACACACACATACGACTCCCAGAGTATTGTAATTTACCACATCTCTTTGGCAAGAGGCTAACAAACACTCCTCAGCTCTCGTTTCATTTCATTCAGGTTTGACAAAGGCAACCGGTGTGTTGACTGAGGGCGGCACACCCTCTCGCAACCAAGCCTGTCCAAACATTTCTAATTGTACAAGAATGAACCCTTTCCCCCCCCCTCTCATAGTTCACTATTTAGGATTAATTATGAGTGTGACCGCCATGGAGTCAAGTCCAGTCAGGGCTGCACAATTAATCGTAAGTTAATTGAAATCACAACATCGGCCTCAAGTTGCCAAGCGTGAGAGGCTGCAATTACTGTAGAAAAAAATGAAAAGCAAAGTTATTTCTACAATAAAAACATCAGTTTATCTAGGCCCGTTTCACTAAAAGCCGCTCGAATCTTGTGTGTCCGTGCGCTGTCTGAGGATGTGCTCCGAACCTGACACCGAGCAATGGGATGTTATGGCCAGGTTTGAATGCGTCTAGGGAGGGGGGGGGGGGATATCTCCACCCAGCTTCAGGGATTCCCCACGGGCGTGCTGTTTGAAAGGCGTGCTAGTGAGTCAGCCGTCGTGAGTGTTCTGTCCTGCTGTAAACACCCGACGACCTTTGAACCCTCCGTAGCCTCTCCCAGTCAGTGATGTGCGTTGACCTGGCGACGTTGACAGAGAGAGGTGTGTGTGTGTGTGTGTGTGTGTGTGTGTGTGTGTGTGTGTGTGTGTGTGTGTGTGTGTGTGTGTGTGTGTGTGTGTGTGTGTGTGTGCGTGTGCGTGCGCTTGTGACTGGCTCTCTAGTGCGCACGTTTATCTCTTGCCCTCTTTCACGCTCTCACTATCGGACCTCTCCTTCCATAAACACACACACACTCATACACACAGCTTGTGTCCAGACACGGAGCAGCTGGGCTGCTGCACTCTCTTGTCAAACAAGCCGTCAGAAGTCCACATTCTACACATTCTCTGTATCTTCCCCTCCATTGTGTTTACCGCAGACTAGACGATGGGGCCCCCTGTTCTTCTGGTGTCCTTGAGGGACTCTCTGCCTCTTGTGAGCGGTTCAGCATCTGAGTAAGGGTGTTGGTTGTTGCCATTATTACATTGACATGGAGCCCGGTGACACTTGATTATGCTGATCGATTTATAATTAGTGTGGCGGGGGGGGGTAGGAGAGTGTAGTGCCTTGGTTGTTTGATACCCACCCGCGAGGTACCGGGTTTGAGTCCCTACTTGTCCGCTGCCTAACCTGTAGGCATCCTTGAGCAAGTATTGTAACCCTACATCTATCTGAATTCACTGGAAATTGCTCTGAATGAAACCTTCTGATATGAAATGACTAAACGGTGAAGAATTAAACTTATTGGCCATGAAATTAACAAGACCAGGCTCGAAGTACAGGGAAAATAAACCTGTGCCAATTCCATAAACAAACCACGCACTGTGCCTCAGTTGCTCCAGTACAACGTGGTCGATGTGCGAACAAACGGCCAGATTCTTTCCATATCCCCATCGCCATCTGTGTAGTGTCCTTTCGCTATAGGCACCGCAGACAAATCGGCTTCCCTCGCAGAGGAGCATCTTCTGCGCCTGTGTTGTGGGAGGAAGTGAGGCAGTAGTTTGAGGGCACGGCATGTGGTGCTGTGGAATATTCGGTGTCTGCATAAGGCAAGCGATTCACTTTGCTCCACACACACACACACACACACACACACACACACACACACACACACACACACACACACACACACCAGCGCACTCGGCTCCCCGTACGCCTAAGACTAGGGTCTGTTTCTCGGCCTCGACAAGCTCCGTGCACATTAACGGCCTTAATAAAAAGGTTCACAAACCCCCAATCACCGTGCCTTCTCCCAACGCATGTTAGGCTTTATCTTTTGATGGCTTCATCAAATAACTCCCAAAAAAAGTGCAAAAGGACCGACAAATTAAACATCAGAGGAGTTCGCTGCCATCATCGCGCTCGTGGTCTCGTCCCGGGTCCACATTCCCGGATGGCCACATCACACTCCTGTTTTGTGTTTCCATTACCCACCTGGCATTAAGAGTGCGGCCGTGTCACCCTCTAAAAGCCAAGGACAGGAGCTACTCTTTAGTTCCCTGTGACGCACTCCCTTCCCTTCCATGCGCAGCCCCCCCTGAGCGAACCCACGGCCAGATTGTAGCCAGCCCCACAGCCAGCCTGCACGGCCCCACCCCAGCCCACATTAAACAGTCATAACACCACTAATCACATTAATGCCCCAATCTCCCCGCTTCGGCAGCGAGCCAAAATAAAAGCCCCCTGTTTGCTTTCAGAAGAAAATAGAGCCTGCCTTTGGTCAAGATTTGAATCTCTGCCTTCTTCTTTAATTTACTGGTGAGCGTTTACTGGTGGATTTGAACCAGACTCTGGGCATCCCTGCTTTTAATAAAAGACGGGGAGGAGGAGGAGGAAGATGAGTGGGCAGTCGTCCCCCGGCTCGAAGCGCGAGCCGCTGTGGTTTCCGCCGAGCCCCGTTTTGATCTTGTGAGCACGGGCACGTGCACTTTGTCTCACCACACTACTTTCATCCCTGACAAACTATTATCAGATAAGCTTCCTCTGAGCCCCTCTGCTTGGAGACTCTGCTGTTGATTTGGTGTGCGGTTGCATCTATGTGTATCAGTCTGTCTGTCTGTGTGTGTGTGTGTATGTGTGTGTGTGTGTGTGTTGGACCATTATCCTCTTATCTTTATTCATCAGAAGGCCTTGTGACTTTTCAGCTGATGTTCCTACTGTTGCAGGGGAGCTTTTGTTTTAATAGGTGTGCATTTCATTTGTTTCACGTACGAATACACTTTATTTATGAAGCTTTTCAAAACAAAGATTGTGTGATATCAAATGAAACGGCTATCTAAAGGGTAAAGCTAAAAGTAGATCCAATTAAAACAAATATATTAGGGGTTAAGGTTGTTTTTTGTTTTTCCTTCTTGTCTGTCTTTATTAAACCCAATTCATTCTCTCTCTGTTGCTCTTTTCTCTCACTCGCTCAAGGGAGTTTATTGGCCTGGAAAACGTACACTTGCCAACTTCAAAGTAAAATGAGATACAACGTAGGATAGAAAATCATATAGAAAACGCTAAATAAATAATCTCCCTCTCCCCTTCCCCCCCCCCGTCAGTCCTCTGCACGCCGTCTCCTTCGCCCTGGCCTGCGGTGTGCCGGGCGTGGCCCTGCTCACGCTGGCCGTCAACCCGCTCACGGGGTTCCTGGGGGCCCTGAACATCTTCCTGTACACCTGCTGCTACACCCCCCTCAAGAGGCTGAGCATCGTCAACACCTGGGTGGGGGCGGTGGTGGGCGCCATCCCCCCCGTCATGGGCTGGACTGCTGCCACCGGGAGCCTTGACCCAGGTACCCTGCACGCACGCACGCACGCGCACGCACGCACGCGCACACACGGGCACACGCACACAGGTACACACACACGGGCAGACAGACAGAGACACACAGGCACGCACACACAAACAGGCACGCACACACAAGCACACAGACAGACACAGACAGACGCACACAGGCACGCACGCACACACAAACAGGCACGCACACACGGGCACACAGACAGAGACACACATACTAACACACACGGACACAGACAGAGACACACACATACTAACACACACGGACACACACACAGACACACACGGACACAGACAGACACACACACACACACATACTAACACACACGGACACAGACAGACACACACACACACACATACTAACACACACGGACACAGACAGACACACACATACTAACACACACACGGACAGAGAAGCACACGGACACAGACACACGGATGCACGCATGCACACTCAAAATTCCAAAATATATGCCCATAACATGGACATACTAATGCCAAATAGACAGAGCGTATCTGCGCAGAATCAAGCATGTGAACTTAGTACGATGTATGCGATGCGTCAAGGCGTACTCGTGAGGGGCATGGCGTAGGCCTGAGGGGCATGACGTAGGCGTGAGGGGCGTGACCTACGCACAAGTAGCATCAGGTTATTGCACTCGCTTCAGCGGGAGATCACAGGTTAACCTGCTCACAGGCTCGTTACACCCTTTGGTTCATCATTCACTGCATCTCATGTCTCACACGCTGTTACGCTCTTCAACCGGCCAGGCTGTGAAAGCCCAGCGTGTTGAGAGGACTATAAAACACAATAACACGACCACGGAGATTCAGGGAGAACACGTTTTCAAGGCGCTGTTCTTTGACTTCGAATGTCTTGGAAACGTGTTCTCACTCATATGGTCCATATGAACTGTTCCAGTTCATATGGACCATATCAGGGTTCCAGAGAGAGAGGTCCTCTGGAGCGCCGCGGTGGTGCTCTGTGTGTTAGTGGTGACATCACACGACATGCTTAGGTTGTTTCCAAGCATTCTCTGCGTCTTTCAGCCGTCTGCTAGCTCAGTCGGACATTGGAAGAAATTTTGGAACATTTGGACAGAAAACAACTGTCTAGAATGTTGGACGCATATAGTATTTCTAGTTTCTGCCTATGTTGAACCGTGTCGTCAGTAGGGCTGTCAACAATATTCTAATTGAATATATATTCAAATAGTTTTTAAAAACAGACATTCGAAAGTGAAAATGAATATTCAAATGTGGAAAAAAACACACCCGCGGCGCGGCTGTTTGCTTTGTGAGTGGGCGACCAGAACACTACAAGACAACAGACAAGAGTCAAGCGACGAGTCGGGACCTTAAATTGCTTGCACAAAACTCTTGATCAGCACTCAGCATTTGTTTATTGTTGTTGTTTATTTAAACCAGTATGTGCAGTGAGGGGGAGCGAGAGAGAGAGAGAAAAAGAGAGCGAGGTCTGCGGTCTTGGCCATTAGTTCATTTACTTATTTTTGTGTAGGTAATATGTTGTCTAATATGTTTAAACTTAAATAAACTACCTATGCAAGTAGTTTCGTTAGTCTCGTTGTATTAGTTTGTCCTGTTATTGACGTAATGCGAGTCATTGACATAATGCGCAAATATAGATATTCAAATAGTTTGAATATGTGTGTTTTTTTTTTAGAGGGAATATTAAAACGTCATTTTTGAGCAATTTTGACAGCCCTGCGCATCAGGGGGTTTCATCTGGACCACTGTGACCGGGCATCACCCAGCCCCTAAGCCCGCCCGCCCACCCACCAAGCCATCCTGTTGTATAAGTTGTATTTACATACGGCCCAGCTGCCCCTCTCCAAACTGTCCGGTCTGGAGACGGGGGGGCTGGAGAGGATGCTCACAACCTGCTTGTTTGGTAGACATGTTGAGTGTTCTGTTATGGCAACGCTTTAAAGAACTCTTTCAGCACGTCTCTGCTCTTCTGGCCCTGGAAAAGCCCAAAAAACACAGACATACACATCTCACAGGTTTACACTCCTCCTCACCCACATTTTGGGGTGGGCTCTCAACACAAAGTTAATCATGACTCCATGATACCTTTATGCCCGGAGCAGAAAGCGGTCCTTTGATAGCTGTTGTGCGGCCACTCGTTTCGAGAGGGGGTGCTGTTGAAACCCCTAGCAACTTATGCTATTCACGCTATTCACAGCGGCCTCTTGAACCCCCTGGGCTGTGACTCACTTTGATAGGAGTCCAAGCCCCCACCAGCACCTCCACCCGCTCATAATGAACTTGAGGAGTTATCAAAAGATTGAGGCTGGATGAATACAGTGAAAGGATTTGTACACGGCCACTCGGCCCGCCCTCTGCTCTCCAGAGACCTATCCCTTCTCCTGGGTTAAACCCAACGGCCTCCCCTGGCTGGCCGTCACCCACTCCCTCGTCTCCTTTAGAGTAGGGGTGAGGTTCAACAGGGACCTCACCCTGCGATATCACAGCCATTTTCGAGTTCCGTTTCGATATGTTTTACGATTCTGTAAATATTGTGATTTTATGTGCGATTTTTCAGCGTGTATTATGCTGGGGTTTGGGTTCAACAGGTCTGCCATATATTTTTTGTTAATGTTGCCGAACAGGACATAGTTGATGCTTTTTGATTATTGGCAAATACTCTATTGCGCCCTCTTTAGGACCATGCTATTATTTTGCTTCCACTAAGATAATATTTACGTTTTGTGGTTAGCATTTTTTTTTTGGCAACATAACGATATTGTGGAAGCAAAGAATCCTCATTCTCACTTGAATCCTTTTTTTCCCCTTCCATACTATCGAGCAGTGTTTACATGCATGTATTGATCACGCTATGAACTCCAGGCAACCGCTTAAACACTATTGAGAGATATTTCACACACGTTTACTGAAATGCCAGACATGCGTATGAAGATGAAAGCGCAGAACTCCTCCCTTGTCGCGCGTAGTGCTGCCTCTGCAGGGTGTCAAGTTGCTGTTTGCTTACAGTGATGACCGTACATATACCCACAGGTTAGTTTCACTCTTGACAGAATGCAGTGTGCAAAGGTCACACCTCAGAACCTGCTCGCTATGCATGTGTTGATGCATGTTTATGGCGCCCTGCCTTTTCCATCTCGAACGCTTTGAGAAAATAAACAAAAACTGGTTTCTTTGTTGTTGGTTACTAATGCAAAGTGTTTACTAAGGTTGAAGGGAAGTGGCCTAGATGTTGAGGCGGTTTGAGTCATATGCGTTGCATCTGCATGTCGAGACGCTCAACACATATCTATATCTATATATAATGTCGAGTTGGTCAAGCTATGTGAGTGGGCAGTGGAAAAAAACACTTCTGCGGGAAAACTTCAATGTCTTCAAATTAACATTGGACTGATCCCTCATCCCTCTTTCCCGCTCTCTTTGTTTACGTCCCTCTCCCCTCTCGTTCCTTCTCTCTGTCCCAACCTGCCTCTCCCATCCCAGCCGCCCTGCTGCTGGGGGCCTTCCTGTACAGCTGGCAGTTCCCCCACTTCAACGCGCTGAGCTGGAACCTGCGCGAGGACTACTCGCGCGGCGGCTACCGCATGATGTCGGTCACCCACCCGGACATGTGCCGGCGGGTGGCCCTGCGCCACAGCGTGGCCCTGGTGGGCCTCTCGTGCCTGGGGCCCGCGGCCGGCCTCACCACCTGGACCTTCCCGCTGGTGTCGCTGCCCATCAACCTGTACATCAGCTACCTGGCGCTGCGCTTCTACCACCGCGCCGACCGCGGCAGCGCGCGCAAGCTCTTCTTCTGCAGCCTGTGGCACCTGCCCATGCTGCTGCTGCTGGCGCTCACCTGCAAGAAGCCCGCCAAGGAGCAGGGCGGAGCCGATCTGACGTCAGCCAATCCCGTGCCCAGCTAACCCACCGGCCGTCCTCAACTTGAACACATGTAGTGCGGTCGAGATGGACGTTCGCACTGAAGGAATGATGAACCCTCGCACACACAGGCATGTGTCGTCCTGTACGAGCTACGGGTGTGTCATTGTAGATCAGGGATTGTGTTGGCAAAAACGAAACGGTTCATCAACGGAAAACATGCAGAATGGTGGAAACCCCTGAGTTGCATCAGGTTGTAATAATTTCGATGTATGTATGTGGGTGTGTGTGTATATGCAGTTGTCTATTTATTATTATGGTTTCCCACCACACCCTCACTATGCTGTATATTACCGGTCTTAAGGTGATGTTTGATGACCATTACTGAAGCCATTTAAGCCAAAAGATTCTACAAATGGAACACATTGCATTATGTAAATGCTAATCTACCACAGGAAACATATGTATGTTATGTAAAAATAGTATGACATTATGTTGATTAAAGCTTTGTATGTTTGACATTCTAACAGAGAAAAGAATCACGCTCTACCACTGTAGTTATTTTATTTTTTAAAGAAATCAATTGAATCATATAGGAATAATGTAATCTAACTCACTCGACATCTGCAACACCTCGATCTAACACAGTTCACCTGCTCCAGGGTAATGGAATAATTAAACCTGTTTCACAAAAAAAAAGGCTCAAATGTTCTCTTGCACTGAATGTTTTATGACTCAACTGCCATTGTGTGTAATAGTAATTAGTAGTTATCTTTAGCTGCTCACACCTGCCCTTTTATGTCCTCTGTTAGGTCTATTTAGAGTGCCTTTAATTATTCATCAATGGCTGTGTTTTTGATACCTAAGGTAAACCAGTTGATAGTGTTCTAGATTTAGATTATCGACACACACACCGTTGATATGCCCTGATGGGTCATGTTGTCTCGGTTTCTGCATGTTCAACGCAGGGCTGAAACTATTAGTCCCTTAATCCAGCCCTTGATGGACAGGAATGGGTTGATCGATTGATACCTTTTTATTGATTTATCATTCATGCCATTTATCAAGTGGAAGAATTGTGATTAGGGCTTTACCCTGAGATTCAACCCTCAATGTCTCCTTTCTACCTGTACGAATCTTGAGTGCGGTAGCTAACCCCTACCTGCTCGGCAAATCTAAAATGTATTTGGTCTCCTTGGATGAAAGCTTTTGCTAAGACTAAATCGTGCATCGTCGTACATAAAGTCAAGTAACACATTTTTTAATGCTTATTTGCAGCATCAGAAATGATTCAATGTGGTAGCTTATCCTCCATTTTAGTGGATTATCTTAGTTGCTTGACTGAAAAAGCAAGCGCAAGTTGGGACTCACGACTGCCCATTTCGGATATTTCCTTTTCCATAGCTAACCCCAGTCCACAGACCAAATGTAATTGTATCGAATTTTGAGTTGACAATCTACGGGGTGAGATTGGCGACGTTTGGCCCTATTTAGCAACCCACCTCTGCACCTGTCACTCAACACAGGCCCGCCCCCCCCCACCCCTCCCTTCCGCTCTTTAACCCTAGTTTTGGTATTTGGTTACGTTTCCATCACCATTGCCCATCGACACGGAGCCCTGTGTGTGTGTGTGTGTGTGCCCTGCCCTGCCTGGCCTCGGCCATCCTCGGCCCATAAAAGCGAACTACTACGGGGGGAGGGATTATTCAGCCAAGGCCAAGTGAAAGCATGGAGACCTGTAGCTCTTAATGCCCTCGTAAACTGTCTGACCGGACCGGATACGGCGTTTCATATCAGAGAAGGCCAAAGGGTGGTGTTGGTGGGGGTGGGGTGGGGGTGGGGGTGGAGGACCAGCTGTTACAGTTTGGGAGAGAAAGTGGGAGGAAAAACTCACCCGACCTGTAGGGGGGTGGTAGGAGGATTGAATGTCGAGGCCAAACCTCCCTGTGGTCTGGCGTGATGTCATGTTTGGGGACCTCCACTCCAGTAGGGGTAGTAATCTCGCGGGCGTTGCCGTCGTGGTGGCATTGGCTCTGGGTCTGGACTACCATTGTCCTCACTGCCATTGACAGCGCCTGTTGGTAATGTTGACGGTTGCTGTAATGTAATGTTGTTCGGAGACCACGTGGGATATGGCTCTGAAATAGGTTGATAAAGGTTTTACACATTCTTTGATGTTGAATTCCATTCACCTGTTGCCCTATGCATAGTTTTCATGGATTTGACACGGTTATTTTTTTCTTGGACAAAACATGAATCATTATTTCCAGTTTCAGCCTACTCGTCCTCAAAATAAATGATAGAACTTTAATCGTTCATTTATATACAGCACAGGCCAACTGATTTAAAGTGAATTTATTACACTTTACGAAAACTGACCTTAATTGTCATTTGAACAACTTTGTTGCACTAGGAAAAATGGTTTTAAAAAAGTTTGAAGTTCCCAAAGTTGATGTGCTTTTTATTTAAGAAAAGGGGACGCTCAATATCAACGCTCAAATAACCACGGAAGAAAACTTCAACATATGAACTTATGTTCAAAGCTATACTTCCCCATAGTGCAGATACATATCTGCCTTCTCCATTTTACGCAACGAGGTCAGTGGCTGTATCAATTATTAATTTATTTGTCCTTTTTAATGTGAAGGGGAGAGTTCTGCAGCAACAGGGTCTCCAGGCAGAGAGCTGCTCCCAAGCAAGAGGTCTCCCAGCAGAGATCGGCTCTCCTGCAAGAGGGTCTCCCAGCAGAGAGAGGCTCTCCTGCAAGAGGGTCTCCCAGCAGAGAGCGGCTCTCCAACGAGTGGTCTCCCAGAGAGCGGCTCTCTGCCCCATGCCGGCACTGTGCAGTTCATTATGACCCCACTTAAGTGGTCCCCCATCGTGTCGGTTGTAGTAGGTCTTAGTAGGCCTACCCATAGGCCCTACCATCCTCAACCTCTTTAAAATGAGCCAGAGACCGTTATCATCCGACATAGCAAATCGTATACACTCTTTAATTAACATGACAGGGTTATCAGTATACAGGAAATCGACGAATCCTACTTTTAGACTTATTTTCAACCTGTTTTCTAAACGTTCACTAGGTCTGCGCACAACACACTTTTACGGAGCACTGCCCTGCAATTCCCAGCGTCGTGGGCCTATATCTTATCTTATAACATGGGTGGGTTGTTTTATCCTCCCAACCCCTTGCTTCTCTGTAAAATAGAACCTAACAAGAATATTTAACTTTCCCGTTGAGCTCTGGTGTCATTTTCCTCAATAATACGGATCAGGCCTCATGCGCCTGTTTGCAGAAATAGATCAGCGCCTTGCAGGGAATTGTGAGCCTATAAACTAAAGGTTATAGGTTTTAGTTGCTTGACCGTTGTATCTCCACCCAGGAGACCACAAATCGACCACATGCAGAACTACGATATATCAATTAATTAAAGGTCTATTGGATTATTTAGGATAATGGGGCTTGACCCGCTCCTGGGTCAAGCCGCAAACTACTCGAGTGTCTTAAATGCAATTAGGCCTATATATGTATTTACTTTTTTATTTACAAATATATTTATTTATATATTTATTTATTTATTAAGGCGTTTATAAATTTTATTTAGAAGCGCATTAATCTCATCAGTTTTATGACGTGTACGCAGACGGCCGCTTCCCATTAACGAAACCAATCGCAGTTGGGTGTGTTTCTGTTGCTGTTTTTCGCTGCTAATGTTTTGTTTTGGTGGTCGAATATTTGAAGCTTACGAACTGATTATTTTAGCTTAAAATGTGATCAAAATAAAGTTTTACAAGATAATAACAGTTTTATAGTAGGCCTTAATATATTAATACTAATTATATATTATTATTTGTATTATTATGAGAAGGCTGTTAGGCCTGTTGTTATTATGCGTATCATTAGGTTATTCTTATTTGTATGATCATTTTTATAATAAAAAACATGTATACATTTATTTAGGCTATATAAAACCTATAACTTGTAGTTTTGGAATAATTATAACTATTATTGTTGTTTCTTTTGTCCTATGGTTTGCCTGCGCCTTAATTTATCGGCAATAATATAACGGTTCAATGCCTAACTCACCATAACGCGGCCATTATTTGATTGGCCGTCTTTTTAAATTACTTTGTGTGCGTTTATCTTATCTTAAGACATTTATACATAACACGAATCTCCCTCTATAGTTCATGCAGAGTTAGGTTAATTAAATGTCCATAATAATGAGTGTGTTGATGAACACAAACTCCATACACCCACATACACTTACATGCAGGCCTGCACACGGCCGTGCGCGCGGCGCATGCACGCTCCTGGAAACGCGCTCCAGGAACCACGTTCACGAACCACCTGTCTGACTAGGAGAACGAAGTTAGAACAAAGTAGCTCCTAAACTATAGATAAATACTGACTCCCAAAGTGCACTTACGTTTTCAATCAGTTGTCTCCAACTGCAATGTTAGATATAGCATCAGCAACCTTTTTCATTTAGAATAAACTACGTCTTCAATTGTAAACACAATTGCCATATATCATATACAAATATAGCTCTATTACAACTAAACCGCCGTTTTTTAGAAAACAAAGTAAAACCCTTTTGGATTCGCATCTCGAGCTGTTTGGGCAACATCAGGTCCGAGAATCCCACGGGTCGAGACGTCCCCCTACACTCTCCATTCGCCGGGTCCTGCAATGACGCGGCTACGAATTATCTTCCCCGAAGCCGATTGGCCTGAACGCGCGTCAATCATTCACACGTGCACGCCCTTCGCGCTGTATAAGGTCTAGTTCTCATCGGGGAGCTTAAACAAGCCGGAGGAGCGCGCGGAGGTTGAAGGCTCTGGCAAGCCACTGTAGTGCGTCTCTGTGTCAGCCTCTCTCCGTCTTCCATATTTACACCCTAATTATGGTGAAACTTTGCTCAGTGACTTTTCATTCATGGATTTATAGCAAAAACTGAGAGCTGTGAATAGCATTCTTTTTGGACTTATTTATTATTTTAACATTTTACACCAAACGGGCATGTGCGCAATCTTGAAAGGATTGTAGAAACCAAACGATTATTCGTTTTTTGGGGGCAAATATGCGTCGCTGGAATATGGTATGCACTCGAAAGGCTTATGGAATATAGCCTGTTTTGCCACAGTCTGTATGCGTGCTCGTCCAGCCCAGTAAAGAAGAAACTCTTCCTACTTGGCATCATGTTCTTACTGTGGGTGTACATGCTCTACTCCTGCGTGGGCTACTGCTCTGGCATGCCCAGCCTAGTGGTGGATAGTTACCGGGGAAAGGACACCGAGTCGTCGGTGGGCAAGCGGACCGAGAACAGCCGGGTGGACCTGATGTCCCGACTCATGCCCGTGAAGCCGCAGCAGCAGGCGTGGGTAGACGACGTGGAGGCGGACTACGACGAGCCGTCCGTCAGGACCGCCGTGTCCAGAGACTTGCTCCATAACGAGATTGAGACGGACGAGAGGACGAGCGACGACTGGGACGGAGAGATGAGAGGAGGGGAGCAGCAGCAGAGGTCCGCCGCCGAGCCCAGCGCCATGTCGAGCTTCTCCAACGGCTCGGGCAGCAAGAAGCTGCCGCAGGCGATCATCATCGGGGTGAAGAAGGGGGGCACGCGGGCGCTGCTGGAGTTCCTGCGGGTGCACCCCGACATCAGGGCCGTGGGCGCGGAGCCGCACTTCTTCGATCGCAATTATAACAACGGGCTGGAGTGGTACAGGTAAATACTCTTAATGGGTTACTTTTTTAGAGGGGTTTGTGAGATGGGGTGCATTCCAATTCGTATTGGCTCGACCTCTGGGTGGATCGCGCGCCCCCGTGGTTAATTAGCGACTTTTGTTAGAATTGAAGTGTGGTCCCGTTATTTGTCCTATGATTGTATTGTAAGTCGATGAGCACACACACACACACACACACACACACACACACACACACACACACACACACACACACACACACACACACACACACACACATACACACACACACACACACACACACACACACACACACACACACATACTGCGTTGAATAATTGTATTTCATCTACTTGGTTAATTCCAAAACGTAACCTGGGAAATGCAATCATTTGCCAAACCTAACACTAATAATTGAACAATTATGGTTATATTGGCTATCCCGTTTTATAGCTTCCAATTTCATATTGGTTCCAATCATAAATGGGGTTTATTTACAAGAAGAAGCGACTGTTTGGTCGAGCTTTACGCGTCGGGGCAGGCCGACGTGTCTCTCCGCTCCGCCGCCCGTCCCGTTCCAGCGATGCGCAGTGATCTCTATTGGGCGCAGCGCAACATTACACACGGTTTGCTTTCACCGTCGTCTGGCCAAGTATACGCCCAAACATTTTAAATAAGCGTATTGACCCATACAATTTAGTTGTATGAATAACATTTGATGGGATTACTTTTATCATCACGTCGTTACGCACAAATGCTCGTTTAAATGACGTAGGTCTAGGCCTGTTTAGATCTGATTCAACTGTGAAAGTTCAGAAGCACATTTTTAATCCGCCTTTCGGGTCGGCGTTTAGGTCGGCCTCGTGTTATTAGTTCAATAAACTCGTTTAGAAGCCATTGACCACCTGAAATGTTCTGAATTCAACCTCCCCTTTTTCTGAAATATAAGTAAGAAGTGAGAAGTTTACATTTCGATTTTTTAGTTTTTTCTTCCAAGTGGCTCCCTGGGTATATAGAACATTCTCTCTAAGCTTTCAACAAACCTTTTGATGATCATTTGATCCAGCCCTTTGCTGAAACGAGGAAACGTGTGTGATCGTGATTCATTTGTGGTAGGCTTCCTCAGGGCCTTATCGATCCCTATGACCGCACACAGAACCAGAAGCAACTCAAGCCTTTTCGTTAACAGTTCTTAATTCTAGTTCCGTCCTGTTTGGAATAATTTAGGGCTAGGCCTACAGCCTACTATTTTTGTAATTTATATATATTTTTAAATCCTTCAACTTGTCATCACGTTTCCTACACATTATTTCCATCAACTTTAAACTAAGTTTATGTTTGCTTTATAACATGGAAACCTTTTTCCCCCTCTGCTTTAATCTTTAGGCCTACTTTTCTTCCCGATGGGGAAGGGGCTGAACTAAAAGCCCATCTAAATGCCACTTTTCATTGCCTGGCCGTTTGAATAAACGGATTTGGTATACTGCCTTAGGAGATCCCCGTTAAATATGCAAGGCCTTAAAGGGGCCCCCAAAAAGTAGAGCAAAACGAGAGAAAAGATGAATGGTAAGCCCGGGTGTTGGCAGCGCTGGAAATAAAGACATGCTTCGCGATTCATTCCGAGTTTAAGAAGAGACCGCGGGGTTACTTTGATATTGTCTACTACAAATTTGCTTTCAGTTCACTATTCTCTCACATGCAAATGGTTGTAACGCGACTTGTCATCTAATGCCAGCACTTATTAATTTATATATGATTTTTAGAAACAAAGCACCGCAACTCGGCTTTTAAGACTAATTTAAACCCATGGTGAAAATATAGACGTTAAATCCATGGTTTGCAATGTGGGTAATAATTTGTCCTGCAGATATTAAACAAGTTCTCATCTAGCGTAAGATCCGACTTGAGGTCTGTCTTTAATATTCCCCAAGCACGACAGCCTCAGTACCTGCAGACATGCCTGATAATATCAAATTCACACACACACACACACACACACACACACACACACACACACACACACACACACACACACACACACACACACACACACACACACACACACACACTACACAAAGTGCTGCAGTTTTTTCACACTTATTTTTCAGCAGCCTGAAAAGCACTTTTAGAAGTTTTGTTCAAGCAAAAACGTTCTTTTGAGGAAGTTTGAAATGTTTTAGTTAATAATTAACTATGCTATTGCATATATATTATCACGTATACTTACGTCATATTTTTGAGACGCATAAAATAATATATATTATATGTATAAATATCTTCTTCATATGTAAAGAATACTACTATCTTCTTCTTATGTAGACAAGACAAATATTTGTTTATCACAGAATAAAATGTGCTTATGCGTTCATTTTGCCCCCCCCCCCATGGTCTGGATGATCTTTACCATGAAGATTTGCTGAAAGCGCTGCATATTCCACCCTAACAGCTGGTGCGCACTCCACATAGTCAGGAAGAAGAATACCCCCAAGAAAGTTGTTTTAGGGTGATTATTTATCCTGAGCGACCATCCACTGAGATAGGGAATCCTAGCGTAATCACAAATTGCTGACCCCCCTAACATGCTCATCATGAGCCCTGGACACTGGAGAGGGCCCGGGGAGACTGCTGGAATGCACCGCTTTCGTCCACCAAGAGACTCCATTACACGGGAATCCTAAAAAAATGTACATTTTAAACCTTGAAATACAGTCCATGGGGGTAAGACTCCGCCAGGGTGAGGCATTTTTCGCGTGATTTGTGCGTGCGAGACAGAAATGCTGCAACTGCTTGCTTGCATATTTGCACAATCTTTTCCGCTTTCCACACCTCTAGTGAGCTTGTACCACATTCTCCTCCTTGGAGCCAAGGGTGCTCACGTTAAGAACCTGGAAGTCCACCAACTTTGCAACGTGAGGAAGAGCAAGAGGGTTGTGTGTCAGATATGAATTGCAAATCAAAACACAGACAGAATCACATAATAATTATTGGCATCGTACATTGCATTTTGTTTTGTATTTGAGCCAAAGACAGACGTCTTATTGACCTGATATATGCCTTTTTACTGAGGGTAGCCTGGATAAGGAGGTGGGCTCCACATTTGAACAGTGAGGTTGTGAATGTACCAATTGAAATGAAGAGAGAAAGAGAGGGAGAGACATAGAGAGAGAGATGGTCAAATAGAGCTAATGCTATCCAAGGGCTCTTGTGGCGTGAAACTGAATAGGACTCCTAACTTGTCAGTTTCTTTTGGCAGCTGTTTCGTAGGGTTAGGCAATGCACAGCAAATGGCAGCTTGTGGGATTGAGTTATAGATGCCGTTATTTTTATAGGAGATACTTGTAAACGTGATATGCTGTATATATATAAGGCTATTCCTCCTGCAGACTGTGTTTGTGTATGCATTATTTTCATTGGCTCGGGGAATGTTTTCCCATATATCCTTTAATGTCGTCAGATCCCGAATGCTTGGTGTCCCTTATTGAATTCTAGCATATTCTGATGTCTCCGTTCCACCCAGGAGTAGAGGGTAACATGCTATTTACAAATAGGCTACTCATTGACTGCAGTCATCTTGTCTTTCTGTCAGTCTGCGGTGTGCGTCCCCTCCTTCTCTCCGTTCATATTCCATTTGGGTCTATTGGCTCTGAAGGGTCTGTGATGTGTAATTACCGGGGGCTGCGGTTTCGCTGTCGTGTCGTCGACTCTGGTCACAGGCTGGGCTGTGGGGCCCTGGCACTGAGGACCCAGTGTTGTGTTTTATCGCTCAGCTCGTACGGGACTTGGCTGGGAACGCATAAGGGGAGGGGACGGCGGGTCTGGTGGTTTCATTGGAGAGTATTGTGCCTGTGCTGTGTTGTCTAGAGTTTATTTATTTATTAAAAAGTTGAATCACAGTATGTGATTACATCAAAGGTGGGCACTAGCATGAGATGAGCGCTGTTAAAAAGTGTTTCCTTTTTTTTTTTATCACTCTCTGTTGACGCTTATATTAGCCCCATAGAGCACATTCACTCTGCAGAGATAGCTTTAGGTGAAGAAATCTCTGTGTGTGTGCGTTTGTGTGTGCATGTGTCTGTCTGGGGGTGGGGGAGTCTGATGATCAAAGGTTAAGGTCTTAAAACACAAACCCCTGATGGTTCTGGAACGGCGCCATGCCTGAGTTGGGGAGAGGGGGGGGGGGGGGTGTCGCGGTGGTCAACCTTTGTGTCTTGTCTGTGATAAAAAAACCCAACTCCTACAGAGGTAAACATACCTTTGAAAGCAGCGGTGGCCGCGGTTGTGGTGGAGGTGGTGGTGGTGGCGGGGGTGGCAGTGGAGGGGGGGGGGGGGGTGAGGGGCCACTTAGAGAACCCCACAAGAAAGAAACAAGGCGGGGCTCTGTTGAGACCGAGAGAGGGAAGAAAGAAAGAGAAAAAACAACAACGAAGCGTTTGTTCTGCCGTGGCTGGCGGAAGTCGGCGAGCCACTTGAACGTGGTTATCAAAAGGCGGGGCCGCGCCGCCCGCTGTTCCCCCGGCGAGCCGAGCCCGACCCCGCCGCCGCCGTCCCGTGTCGAGGACAGTTCTGGGTGGCTGCACCCCCATTCACGGCCGCGCCACGGGAGTGCTCCCGTTTCCAATGTAGGTGACCCTCTCTCAACCCTCTCCTCCTCCTCCTCCTGCTCCTCCTGCCCTCTCCTCTCCACGGCCCCCAGGATCCACCTGGCTCCCTTGAGGTCCCATGAAAAGGCTTCAATACGCTACGACAACAAAACACATTCACCAGAGGGTCGTGTTTGCCCACATTGGGACACTGTGTGTGTGTGTGTGTGTGTGTGTGTGTGTCTGTGTGTTTTTCTTTGTAAAAGTCAAGGAAACACGACACAACATTAAGGGACACACCGTTTTCTTCCGCGGAGGCTCCCTGCAGTGTTGTGACAGGCTCAGCTGCAAAGGCACACCTCGTTTTCATCTCCAATCACACACACACTCACACACACACACACACACACACACACACACACACACACACACAGCAAAGACAGCAGACAGCCCGACAGCGCAGACACAAATGTCACCGGGGCTGCGGGGCTCCGGGGCCCCTCCTCGGAGACAGAGGGCCGTATTGATCGGTCAGGCCTGATTGGAGGTAATGTGAAAGAGCCGGGTTAAGGGCCGTTGACGGGGTGGGGTCAGGTCCACGTCTGCTGCCTGACAAGATCTGTGTGGCGGCCATCTGCGGGGCAGCCCTGCTATCCCCGTCGGGGATTGATGGATCCTCTCTGCCACCGACGCATAAATAAGAGCGTGGCCTTTTCTACCTGATCCGTTTCATTCGGTTTGATCGTCTGTTGT
>NC_140291.1:4292578-4310078 GCF_964030765.1 Micromesistius poutassou | reverse complement strand
CTGTCTCTCTCCCTCTCCTTCCTTATTATACTTTGTCTTTAGATCTCTGTCTTTTCTCTTTGTAATTTTTTTTATTCTTGCTAACTTTCACTCTCACACGTACCGAAAAAGAAAAAAGTCCTAAAAACAATAACCCGCCACCACCAACCATCGCAGCCCACGACTCCTTCTGATCCGGGCCTCGCGTGATGGATGGAGGTGCTGCTTCTTGGGGGATCGTGTTAAGATCCAGGGTCAGAAGCTTCCCATGCCGGGCTGACCCACAGCGCAGCACGCTCTTCATACGGAGGTTATGGTCCAGCGTCTCGGGCCGTGTGATCACCAAGCCTCACTCCCACTTAGGGTCAGAGCAGAGAGGCCGACGCTAGCCTGGACAGCGAAAGTCTGCTGGATTTCAAATTGTTTTTGGCTGCGTATGTGCAAGCCTTATTTAAGCAAGCCTGTCCAGTATTGGAGTTTGGCTTTTTTTTTATCTCCCTGTTCTACTGTATTACTGGATCCACGGCTCAAACCATAACTTAGCCTATGTTTGATGGATGAGAAGCTGCATTACAAGACTGCGATAAGTGATACATCTGCAATTAATATCTGTTGAAACCACCTTTGTGTCATTTCAAATGAAGGTGCATTTCGTTTGAATTGATCAACGGAGAAGTCTGTGCCTAATAGCCGTTATGACTTAAGGTTGCCTTGATGAAAACGCAATTTCCAATGCTGGAGCTGTCATCCTGGAAAAGACTAGGGATGCTAGTCTAGAGCCTGCATTATTGATCAAACCTAGTCAGAGACAGACGCTTCTAAGGAGCTTTCACTCATCAGCCTTCCACAGTTTCCAGTGGCACCATTTTTCAACCCGGGGCTCTTAATGTGAAACAATTGCACTGGCAAGAATTGGTCTCTGTCGGGTTGATGCTGTTGACCGGCTCAGTGGAGATATTGGTTCATAGTGCTGAACCACTAACCAACGTTGCTATTATTGGATATTTAAATTGGCAAGCAGTCGAAGTAGACGAAGAGCAACATACTGTATTTACATGTAGATGACTGATGACTCAAGAGTCATTTCCTTTCATTGCACCAACATGCAAGACGTGATGTAAAAATATCCCTCCAATCAAACTGCTCTCTGGAAGCTAATCTCTCAGACACGTGTGTCCCCCCCCCCCCCCATTCCCTCCAAGGTAGCACTGCTAGATCTCTTCCTGAACAACGAATCTCTGCTCCTTCTCACAGAGGAAATGTACTCTTAGGACTAAGTGGCCGCGTACAAACACACAGATACTTGAGAGACTGGAGGAGCAAAAGACTGGGCTTCTGTAACTGACATCCACAGGATCTCTCCTCCCCTCCGTGGTGATGTCAGTGGAGGAGGCCACGCCATGAACCAACCCCTTTATTCTTTTTCATTTACAGCCAAAGCCATGTTCTGTGGTCGAGTATAATGTTAGACTCGAGACTCGGCAAGGCATATTTCAAAATGTCGGACCAGTCTGATTTATGTGGGAGTTCCAGCGCTGCTCTAGAAGTATGCAGTGGTAGCTCCAGATGATTCCCTTTGTGCACTTTGTGTGTCTATGCCTTTTTCCCCCATGTCTTTGTTTTCGTGCCGTCCTTTCCCTACGATTCCATTGACAGTTTATTGATCATTCATACAGAGATGCTAAACTTCGATTCAAAAGATTCTGGCCAGGTCTTCGAATGCAACATGGTCTTTATTTTTAAATTAGTCATACACTTCACCTTCACAGTGTGGTGTCTTGCACTTAAGGGGTCAAACTTGCAGTTAGATCACTGACTTATACCGACAAGGGAGCAAGCGGTGTTTGAGATCCTTATCGCCAAATAAGGAATAAAGATGTGGCTTTGTCTTTTCCATACTTCCAACACACTGGTTCACATGGGGGGGCAGAGATAAGAGGCAGTTGAGAGAGAAAGGCTGCCTTTGAGTGCTTCTCTTTCATGTCCTTCTTCTCCTCCTTTTCCTTGACACTTGAAGTGTCCTTTAACCATCAGATCAGCCCAGCCAAAGGCTCCTTCTGACGGCCATCCTGGATCAATAGACAAAAGAGCAAAGTGGATGAGTGGGTAATGATGAGAGAGGGACTTTTTCTATTTCGCTTTTTTTGACTCAAGGTTACATCCTGCCTGAAAGACTTTTTGCTAAAGTAGGCTATGTTACTCTTCTTCTAGAATATTTAAGGTTTGTTGTTTTTCATGACAAGCTATGGCCCAGGGGGAGGCTGAATTGTTTTGATGCCTTCCTTTGGGGTACTTCAGACAGCCCGAGTGCACTGCTCATCCACACTTGTTTTTGTTGTAGAGGTGTTATCTCTCCTGGGCTTCTCGCTCCCAGGTCTTGGAAACAGCGGTGGTAGTAGTAGCAGCATGGAAAGCTTGCAAAAGTCACTTCCCTTTTGCCTTAGCCGCCGGACACAAAAAGTGCCCTCTGGTTTTTCCTATATTCAAATGTACTCACCAGCCACTGAATCATTTGAGATTCAAAACCAGGTGTACGTGTAGAGATTTGAGACTATTGAGATACCTTTTGTATCATACCCATCGGAGGACAGACATGAGCTGAACGCCTGCACCCCCACCCCCCGACCCCCCACCCCCCGCGCGTCTTTGAACAAACAAGTCTTTTTGGTGAAGGCTGGTGGAGACACCACAGCGGCGCAGCCCGCTATCATCAAATCAAATCTGACAGGCCGAGAGAGGCATAGCCAGCCCACAGCTGCACAATCCCCTGTTCTTCAAACCCCTTCCCTGCGTTCATCCACGATGGGATGAGGGCTTGTTTTAAACACAGGGCCAAAGGGCAGCTCGGCAGCCGATGCTCCGTTAGATGCTTACCACGTGACAGAAGCGTCTGCGCCGCGTCTTATGGTTGATAGTGGAGCAGCTTTCAAAGGAATATTCACAAAGGATATAGGGGAGAGAGAGCAACGGAGAAACAAACAGAATATGAGATATGAGGCGGAGGGATAAGTCATCCGTGTGTAGACAGTCCAGTGTCCCATTGAACCTGTTCCCAAGTCATTTCAGGCAATTAGCCATGCAGCCACAATATGAATGTCACATTTGTTTGGAATCCGCGACCATGGCAACCGCGTTTACCCCTGATGGCTAACGGTGCTAATGATTTCTCGCCTGGCCCGATGGCCTCCCAGGCGGGGGGGCAGCCCGCGGAGGCTCGGCCCCTACGGTGGTCTCTTCAGTGGGGGGATCTCCACTGGTGCGGGGCCGGTGGGGGTCCGCAAGGGGGGGGGGGGAGGGGGGTAGGGGGGGGCGGGGGGGGAGGGGCACATCGACACACGTTCCACTTCACAGCCCTCCAAAAGAGGCTTCTCTTCACTCCAGCCCCGAGAGGGGAAGGAGAAGTGTTCCACTCGGTAACCCCTCTGCAAACACCCACACACACAGACACACACAATGACAGAACCACACACACACACACACACACACACACACACACATATGCATTCAACCCCTACCGCCCCCCCCTTCCCATGCACCTTGCCCCTGTGCCCTGACCACTGGCCTACTCGCCCTTTCAGCTAAGAGGGACAATGGGCCGCTTTCAATGGGAGCCGGGGAGAGAGAGAAGGGCCTGTGTCACCCAATTGCCTGTTTGCTGACGGAATCCTTTAAAGCAGCACCTCATAAATCAAAAAAAGGAACATAATGGGCATTGTTCCTGCGAGAGCTACTTGTCCCGCTAACACCCCCTTCCTCGCTCTCCTCCTCTCCTTCTCTCTCTTTATTTCACTCTTTCTCTCTTGCTCCCGGTCTCCCTCTCGCCCTCTCTCTCTCCCCCTCTCTCTCTCTCTCTCTCTCTCTCTCTCTCTCTCTCTCTCTCTCTCTCTCTCTCTCTCTCTCTCACCAGAGCACTCTCCACTGAGTGTGGCTGAAGTCAGACATGGTGGAGTTTGTTTTTTTAAGTGCAAGCTAGAGGGGGGGGGGGGGGGGGGGGGGAGAGTGGTGTAGGGGGGCCCCGGGTTGTTCCGGGGTCTTCCCGCTCTTTCTGACCAACGGCTTTAATGCTCGTCCCTAGCACCCCCATTCACCCCCCTGCCTGCCAACCCCCCCCCCCCCCCCCTTCTCTCTCTCCAAATGCGTGATTTATAAAAAGAATTCCCCGCGCTTGGATCACCATAATCTATCACGATGCACATTGTAGCCGGCCGGGCCTCCTCCTCACAGCCCTGCCCCACGCTGCATTGTAATGGCAAAATCGGATTAGGTGGAAAGCCATTCGCCAGCGCTACGTTCAGCTCCGGACTCTCTTTGTATGGTTCTCACACAAGGGATGATGGTGAGAAAAAGGAATGGCTGCCATTATTGCCGTCGTGTCTGGCGCAACAGAAACGAGAGAATGACTCATCGTGTGTTGTTTGTTTACGGTCGAGGGGGTGTTTTGGCTTTGGGGGCGCTTTCACGAGTGCTGTGTAAATAGTCTAAGTGGTTGTAGGGCAACGTTGTTTGGATGTGTGTGCGTGTCCATGTTTTCTTTATTTTTTTCTTTTTCTTCTATTCACCGCTTTCATCGACTTAAGAAATGGTTTTGCTCGGGGAGGGGATCTGTCATGCTTGCATGTAAAAAAAAAACTGCACGCCTTATCTGTTTGGATTTCAATAGGGCTTTAATGAGCTTTTCGCTTTGCCTTCCATTTACCCGCTGATGTGTCAGCAATCAAGCAGATATTATCATAATTAGATTACTGGCGCTATATTAGCAATACATAAATCTGCCAACATTTACATACAGCTTTTTTTGTTTGCTACCACGAGATGTATTTCTCCTTTTTGGTCCCTTTCTGCTGTATTTCTCATAAAATAGGTGATGTTTATTCCACATTCATGTAGGTGTGCACTGATGGAGAGGCAACATTAGCCATGAATTAGCCATGAGCTAGATGGACCTGAACTAGATTCTAGCTTTTAGCCCAGCCGAGGCACTGGGGCAGAATATATGAAAAAAAGCACCCAGGCTCTGAAGGAAGGTGTCCTGTCTACTTTAGAAAATGTCTCCAGTGTTGCATCGCTGTGTTTCATCATGGAAATTGTGTGAATGCGATGTGTATTTCACCATTCTCGCTGAAGTCATCATTATGCTATGGTTATTGCTGCTTCAGCCCTGACAGAGCAGATACTCAATAGGGGACAAGAGGCTAATAGGGGGCTTATCTACAAGTGTGTGTTCACCCTGATACACCAAAGGGCCTAGGTTATCTCTCCCTTTCCTTTTCGCCCTCTTCGGATCATTTCTCCATATTTGCCCTCCCTCTTGCTCGCACTGGCTTGTCTGTCTTGTACTGTCACCTTAAAAACAGCTGGTTTGTTTTATCTCTGGTTGTTATTATGATGACTCCCCTTTCTCCCATTCGACAATCAGCAGTATTGTTTCATTTTTAGGCTAACCGTGCACCTCTGTGCAACTTAATAGCCTTTGCTATAAGCTACGTTCCAGGGTTTGCCCCCATTACACAAACCCCAAACAACTAGTCTGTGGCACCAGTTTCCCCCCTATTGATTACAGTTTTGTGTGTAAAAGTATATTGCAACCTCCATCAACTACTCATTCTTCACGGCTGAACTCTATCTGATTTTGGTCGAGGACAGATTGCTTTCACTGAAAATAGAAAATGTCTTTCAGCTTTGCCGAAGCTGTTTTTACAGTGGCCTACTCTTGGTTTGGCTGTAGTGTAGAGGCAGTGAGCCTGGATTTTGATTGGTTAATGCTATTACATGGGGCGTGTACATTTACATAAAGTGTACTCGACTATAAAACATATAAATAAAAAAATAATATTCTGCCATGATAAGCTTAAGGCATTAAACATCTTATTAAACATCCTGACAAATTAAAAAATGGCAGAACATTTACGTTTGAATAACACGTTAATAATACGTTTGCTGTTTGTGAACAGGCGGAATTGAACTCAAGGTAATCTGAACCGAACACTAAAAATACATGGATGTGATTTCGGAAGTGCAGGCCATGGAAACTAACCCTACTTTTTCCTAATATAATATAATCATTTTATATCAAATTGAAAAACCCTAATGCATTTCCCCATGGATAACTGTTCTGTCAATGGTTAGTGTGCTGTATATCTGATATCGCCCACTTTACCCTCCATGTAACCATCCTCCTCTCCTCCTCCTCTCTGCAGAGAGCTGATGCCCAAGACCCTGGAGGGCCAGATCACCATGGAGAAGACCCCCAGCTACTTTGTGACCCGAGAGGCCCCGGCTCGGATCTCCGCCATGTCCCGGGACACCAAGCTGATCGTGGTGGTGCGGGACCCCGTCACCAGGGCCATCTCCGACTACACCCAGACCCTGTCCAAGAAGCCCGACATCCCCTCCTTCGAGAGCCTCACCTTCAAGAACAGAACCACGGGCCTCATCGACACCTCGTGGAGCGCCATCCAGATAGGGATCTACGCCAAGCACCTGGACAACTGGCTGCAGTACTTCCCCATGGGCCAGATCCTGTTTGTGAGCGGCGAGCGGCTCATCACCGACCCGGCCGGGGAGCTGGGCCGCGTGCAGGACTTCCTGGGACTCAAGAGGATCATCACGGACAAACACTTTTACTTCAACCAGACCAAGGGCTTCCCCTGTCTGAAGAAGGCAGAGGGCAGCAGTAAGCCGCACTGCCTCGGGAAAACCAAAGGACGGACCCACCCCAACATTAACCCAGAGGTGGTGCAGAGGCTACGGGACTTCTACCGGCCCTTCAACATGAAGTTCTACCAGATGACCGGACACAACTTTGGATGGGATTGATAAAAAAAAAAAAAAAAAAAAAGACAGTCAGTGTTTTGTTTTTGGAGTTATTATTGTTTTTTTCCCCATTGTAATTGAATGGCAAGACGTGGAGCTATTGCTATATATATGTAAAATGTACAGAAATCTATTTTATAATAATTTATTTTTATTTCTAAGCAATTAATTCACTAAGCTGCCTAACCATATTTGTACATAGCATCTGGCCCGTTGTTGTTTTCTCTTTTTTTTTTTTTACATTCCTCATTTTTGATTTTCAATTCCTCATGCTCATTTTTCCCCTCTCGGTCCGTGTGTTAACTCGGTAGAGTTTTTTCGGTGCTTCGTAATGCAGATAACATGTGCTGACTGAAGTCAAAATAGGTGAATAATGTAGAAGCACCGTGTTACGGGTACGGCGTGCTCTCGCCGGGCCACGGGAGAACACCCATCCAAGTGCATCTTGATGTATAAATGCATAATCACTTTACCCATTTCTCCAACCCCCCTTCCCCTCTGAGTGCTGTTCCTCAAACAGTCCGTCCTCTTAGCCTTGTGCATTCATGGCTTTGAAACAAGAACTTGCAACCGATTTCCTTGGTCCCCGCATCGGACAAAGTAGCTGATCTAATGCTCTTTTCCACTCAATAACAGGTTGGATCAATACACCGTGATCGATCCTCGTTTTGTCATTCATGCTAAAGTATACGGCTGGCCTTTTAGTCACCGTGTTCCCACCGTCTCCTCCAATCAGTGGCCCATCCATCAAAGGTTAAATCGTATCCTGTTAGCCACGTAAGGCTACCATGTTAACGCTATGCCAATCTGTAAGGTAAGGGTTAGTGCGGATCGATGGGGGGCCTCTGCCCCTCTTACTCCCCCCCCCCCCCCCCCGTTAGAAGCACTGTTTTGTCTCTCCAGGCCCTGCCTCTGTCGGCCACCAGTCATGCCACGTCTCAATCAGATTTGGTGCTCTCGAAGACTACGGCGAATTAGGAATCAGTGTTTCAGATCGAGAGCATGAGGTAGGGCACAGACAGAGAACAGATCAGCTTGGCTGAACCACCATCAGTGCAGAGTCATCTACCGGCCCCCCCGCTTAGATCTCAGACAAGGTATCAAAAGGAAGAGGAGTCTCTTTTGTGAAGTGCTTCTAGGTACACTGGAACGGCCTCAGCTAAAGGGTTGCCACGCCGACCTACCAAGTGTCATTACCGTACAGGAAACACACCATTTATCCATTTGCTTCTCTCCATGTGGTCCACCTAGTTTAGTTTGTTCGCCCTCACAAGCATACTTTCACCATCCCAACCTCTCCACTTGTTGCCAAAAAAAGATGCCATGTTTTAACACAGTTTAATATCTTCACCTACCCCCGCTTTTACAACCCCTGCATCGCTTCTCCTCATCGTCTTTTTACTTGAATTCTTGATATGCAAGAGGGAAAAATAAATTAGTGTCCTCTGCCTTGTCCGTCTCCATCTCCTGTCTAGTGAGAGGATCTCCCCCACCCCCCCCCCGGAGTGACATGCTATCTTGTACTGTGGCTACTATGTTGCTATGCATGCTAAATGTGGTGACTATGACGCAGAAGCAGGGCTCACACACGGGGAAAGGGATGGTGTGGTCAACAAGGAGCCCAGACTGAATGTACACATTTTTCACGGTTTCTACAAAAGAAAAAGTACATTTCCTGAGCTTAGTAAGGTATTCCCTTCTTTTCTGTAGAGAGGTCATTTCGAAGCCGACTCTCAATTGGAATAATAGTAATTGCGTGCCTCCTCAACCGTCATACGTGCAACGCGTGTATTTACCGAGAACCTGTCAGTAACGGCAGATCATTTGAATGTTTTCGGTGGATCAGAGTCGTGCACAACTGCCTTGTGTTGCCTCGAGTTAGCAGAGGGTAAAAGTGGAAGATTCCCTCACCGTAGCTTTACTTTAAGTTACTCTATTCTACTTTCAAATTGTAGCTTTCATTCTGCGTTAAAGAGATTTTAACTCGCAGTCAGAAGGTCCGATAAAGTGATCTTCTTGATCTTCCCCGTCCTCTATTCCTTCCGTGCAATGATGGATTCAAAAAGATATATATTACAGAAAAAGCATTTAATATTGGACCCTCACAGCAAGCTCACTCTGCTTTAACTCTGCCCCGTTTTCTTCTCGCTGAATGCATTCAAATGATGGTGGAGTCGGGGTTGACGGAGGCAGTATCTCGACAGAAAGAAACAGAAAAGAACAGAGAAATAGATGATGCACTCGTGGTGTTCTCATCCATGCTGCTGCATTGCTTATGGTTGAGTTTTATTCAACCCCCATCTCAAGTTCTACAAATGTTAGTGATGTTTGTCCTATCCTCATATAATATGGTATTTAGACTAGGAGATCTGTATGTATAAAAATGAAGAAGACATGTAAATCAAGTATTTTGTGGTATGTACATCAAAGGAATTAATTTTACACGATGCAAAAGCAAAATGGAACAGATGTTTCTAGATGATTAAATACTGAACATTCATAATATTTCTTTTTATGAAGAAATAAATAAAAAGTCTATATTTTACCAAAAACAACGTGCCTTTGACTTTTATTATTATATGCGAAGCAGACACTGTTCATATGTTCATACTTACCCTGATCATACTTAACCTTGGTTTATTACCATACTGTATCGTTAGGCAACATTTGTTAATCACAATCTCGCGGAGTAAGGTTGGAACATGCAGCAGTCTCTTCTCTTTCTCTCTCTCAAGGTTTCCAAATCAACCGCCATATCTCATTATGTGCTGTGGTTCACTGGGTGGTACGCAGGGATGCTGGGTAAAGACAGGAAGTCTGTTTGTCCCGGCCTGGGCCTGCCTGGGCCCTGCGGTTGTGGGACTGGGGGGTCCCGTGTGTGGTTGGAGGTGACCCTGGAGCTGTGTGGGAGGTTTAGCTGCTGGTGGTGGGTCTGACTTATGGAGCGGAAATACCTCCTCCTCATCTTCAACACACACACCCACACACAAAAACACAAACACACTCATGCCCCCACACACACACACACACACACACACACACATTCACTCACCATGCTTACCTGTAAAAAAAAAGAAGCCAAAATCAAGCACATAGTGTTTCGTTTTTGGCCTTCTAATGGGTTACACCTCCAGGAGTGTTTTACGGGGATCTGAAACACTTCCATGTATGAACAGGGCCCCCCATTCACCTTGTCTGGGGGGGGTGATGTATTTACAAACTGCCTGCTGTGGACACAGATGTTGACAACCGTAGCTGGTCTTTGGAGGGGGGTGGAGGGGCAGGGCCAGGAACGTCGGGCTGATCCGGGCCCTGCCACGGCTGTTGTGGCTTTTGCATCTGCACAAAAAAAATTAAATAATTGACATGGTGCAGTTCACTGAAATATCATCATTTGGAAATAGGTGCATGTACAAAATGATGCGCGATGATGTGCGATGCTACTGTCGACAGATGTGTCGACAGTAGCATCGCACCATAGTGTTGACTTCTGATCCAGTTCTCCAAAAGAGGAAAATAAGTTGAGCTTCAATCAATTCAGTCTTTTCTTACTTTCTTAGTATTTTCTCAGGGGCATCGCCGCTCTAAATCTGACTGACAACTCCAACGGGTTGCGTGTTTATTCTGTTATATTAAGTCAACAACATACAAGAGCTCTAACCCCCACTATATTCAGCCATGGCAGGGGGTTACTTAAGTAAACAAGAGCTAAGAAAACAAGAGCTAAGAAGAAAAAATACATTCTGCTGCATATTCAGGAAGTACATTCGAGTAAGCACATATTAATACCATTTAGTTTATTATTATTATTTACTTTGCATTTAAATGAGGATAGGATTTCTGTGGTTGTGTGTGCGTGTGGGGGCTGGGTGGGGGGGGGGGGGGGGGGGGTAAAGACCATGAAAACAAATCCAAGCTTTAACTTTTAGTTTTTAAAATGGCTCCCATCACTTTCGACAGCATTCGGTTCCAAGCGACTGGTACCCGGCTATAGCAAAAGCGTTCGAAACCTTGCAGTGCCACTTACCCTGCCCCATTACCTGCTCCTGCAATAACAACCTCCCCACCAGAAATGCTATCCTTCCCATCATGTGCATCGACTATCGACTGAACTTCTGTAAAGGTGTACGTCCCACTTTATTGAGCCTGTTGCTATAATATATATATAAGATAAAAGAAACATTCATATATGAATATAAAACAGTCCCAGCATGCATCTGTTCAGGATCCATTGTAAACAAATCCATATCTATTGACGTAGATCTGTGTTTGTGTGCGTGTGTGTATTTCTGTCAGCGGCCCAACCTCTTTTCCACTGCGTGGCCAGTAACAAGCTTGGGCCTTTCATCACAAATCATCACCGCTAGCAACAAGTCTGGATGGGGATAATTGTTCTTGCCAGAGAGAGAGAGAGAGATAGAGAGAGAGAGAGAGAGAGAGAGAGAGAGAGAGAGAGAGAGAGAGAGAGAGAGAGAGAGAGCGGGGGGGAGAGAGCAGAGAGAGAGACAGAGAGAGAGCGGTAGAGGGAGAGAGAGAGAGAGAGAGAGACAGAGAGAGAGACAGAGACAGAGACAGAGAGAGAGAGAGCGGGGGGAGAGAGGCAGAGAGAGAGACAGAGAGAGAGAGAGCGGGGGGGGAGAGAGGCAGAGAGAGAGAGAGAGAGAGAGAGAGGTAGAGGTCTGGGACGAGTCTGGCTGGTGATGTGCTCAGCGGCAGATGAAGACAAACAGGATGTGGTGTTAAATGAGGAATACAAAAGCCCAGCTTGGCGAGTTGAGGTGAAGTGGAGTGCCTGGTTTGTTGGCCGGCGTCCAGCCATTGCTCCCACTTGGAGCCGTCCACCCAGAAATTGCATTAGCCTACCGCTAACCTGATTAACCTGCACAGGGGCTAGGTGCATACACACACACACACACACACACACACACACACACACGCACACGCACACGCACACGTGCAGTGCTACAGGCAGGGCAGACGTGCGGCTGCCGGTGGAGACAGCCATCCTGAAGGAAATGGTTTGTGTAATTAACAGGGGAGCTTGGCAGCCTGACAGAAGGTAATTGTGGCGGGTGTGCAGATGATGTCTTATTGTCATCCACGGTGCCTGGTGGGCCTCGAGGACTGCAGGCTGCTGTTTTGAGGAGGGGGGCTTTCTTTCTGCAGGGGGTGGCAGCAGACACCTGCTGTTTTCCAGACACGCAAATTTCCCAGTTCCCCTACCTCCCACGTCACCTCCTCCTCCTCCTCCTCCTCCTCCTCCTCCTTCTTTCCCCCGATTACTGCTACTCCTCTCCCCCTCTCTCTCCCCCATTTACCTCTATTCCTTTCCCCTTTCTCCCCCCATTTACATCTATTCCTCTATTCTGTCATTTACATCCATTCATCTCCCCTTCTCTCTCCTCATTCCCTTCGATTCATCTCCCCTTGCCTTCCCATGGTGGTCCACACTCCAGAGTGGGCTGGGCTCTGCGGTGTGCGTGTGTGTTTGATCATATCAGCTTCAAGCCGCTGCAAACCGATTGCATCAATATCCAAAACACGGCTTGTCACAAGGGGGTGGAAACATGGCCAAGGGGGCTGCAGGGCTTCTATCCATAATGCACGTCCTGCTAGCCTGCTATCTGCCACTGCACAGCCCGGTAGCACGACGTGTATGCTGGACACAACGAGAGAGACCAGGAGTGTCTGGTTGTTTTGGGGACTTTTTGACCCTGAACATAAAAATGTGGGATGCTGCTTCTTTGCTCTTTCTTTCGCTTCACGCGTTCATGTTTTTCACTCTTCTTACCCCCCCCCCCCCCCCCTAATACCTGCCCTCCAATAGGCTTCCTGCTGTCTGTGTGACAGGTGTCAGGCACGCAGGGACACGCTGCCGGCGGATGTCAACAGCATGACAGCATGTGGGAAGAACAGGGCGAGAGAAAGCCGTTTCTTATCGCTACAGGTATATAAAGAGATTAACCCATCGCACCTGGGAAGAGAGCCCCCCCCCCTGTTAGCCTCACAGGAAGGGGAATCTCAGATCCAGCGATCCTACTGGGCTATGGCAGAACATCTGGGGGGGGTACTGCACAGAGACAGGGCCAGAATCCAACATCTGCAAGGGGCGGAGTTATGCCTTGTTTCCTTGTTTCGTTAGGGCGATATTCTACTGTGACGGTGAAAAGTCATTTGCACGAGTGGATGAAGCTCTGGGTTTGGGATTGTAAGTGTAAGTGTAAGTGTAAGTGTGTTTCCACTGTGGCCATTCTACAGGGTGTTGGTTTGGAAACGTTGTTAATACGTTTTCAGTGTTGACTCCTGTTGGCCGAGTTTTTATTCCGCCATTACACACGCCTGCAGATGATTAGCAACATGATTGGTCGAAACAAAACATGATTAGTCCAAAACAAAACCTGAAGCGAAAGAAATCCCCGTTCACGCAGATCTGAGCTGGTCTGCCATCAGACTTTAGATATGAATCTACAGAGTGATTTGTGAGACTGCAGGAAGAGGAACACACCGGTTCAAAGGACTGGATTGTTTTTATGAGATTGGCGTAGGGAACCGCTCCTCTGTCTATCGTTATCCAAGATCAAGTCCTGGCCCATCGCTCCGTACACGTCTGCTGCCTCGGGCCCAAGCTTACGTCTCTGCTACACTGGGATTGTTTTTCCATGCATCTGCACATCAAAGTCACATACGTTCTCCATTACCATGAAGACTTATGCATCTTTTATCAAACCCAAGACGACATTCAATTACATGGAATGCTTGTTTTACTTTATCTTATCTCATACAAAAGTAGTATAACCCTAACCCTAACGCAAGGAATCAATTGTATCTGTGGACTACATTTACAAGCTCACGTTTTTTGTTGAATATTTCTTATTATTTGTATGGGAGAAAGATTGGCAGCCCTAGGTCCCGCCCACTGTACCAGCAGTCTCGTATGCGCTTGTTTCCTCACGAGATCTGCTATTTATGAATTCAGACCCGGTTTTGCCTGGCGGCTGACAAGGCTCTGGCATCTCATTACCGGTTACCTGACATCACGGCTAGCTCTGCTCCATGCGACCCTAAACTCTCATTCTTACCTTCCTTCCTGCCTTCCTGTCGGTCCATGCTGGCCCATGCTGAGCCTCGCTGGATGTCTCCTCATTACCGGCCGACCCAGAATGCAATGGGGGCAACGCTGGCTCACACAGCTGCCTATCACACAGTGGCCTTAGTCAGAGGATCATCTTTTGTAACACAGAGAAGTGTGTGCTGTTTGTGTGGGAGTGCTTGTATGCATGTGTGTGTGAGTGTGTGTGTGTGTGTGTGTGTGTGTGTGTGTGTGTGTGTGTGTGTGTGTATGGAGTCGAGCCAGCGCAGATAAAGAATACAAGTAGGCAGGTTAGCTCCTGCGAATGGTAAATGGAAACTGCGGAAAGAAAGAAAAACTGAAAAATAAAACGACAAAAGACAGAATACGTCCGGTCTCTCAATGTATAAAGTCAAGCGGGTCATCTGGTGTTTACCCACCTGTGAATATCTGTCTGTTATTGAGATGTGAGTGCTGTTTATCGTGTGTGAGCGGCTGTATTTGGGTTTCGCCAGGCTTTTCGTGGAAGCTTGTTTGTGTGTGTGCAGCGTCAGCGTCCATATTTACATCTGTGAAGGAAGTGGGTTCTTTTGATGTGCTGTTATATCTGGCTTTTAAAGGGCTTTTAGTGTCGCGGGCCAGTTGAGTCATGTCCTCTGTGTCCGAGCATGTTTTCACTCCAAGACATTGGACTCAGGCATTTGCATGCTCCATGTACATCAATCCTGAAATCAAAATCACATGCTAGCCTATAGTTTAATCAAAATCTGTCTTCCAAGTATCTTGTGTTGTTGTATGTGTGTGTGTGTGTGTGTGTGTGTGTGTGTGTGTGTATCTGGGCATGTGTGCACATGTTTATGTACGTATATTTGTTCAATGACACGTGAATTGAACCTGTAGTGATGTGGAGAGAGACACTATGGTACAGCAAAGACAGAAAAATCCACAACTGTTGAATTGAACGTCCTCTGTTTCCTTTGTTGTATAGCCTGACATCGCCAGGCCCATTTGAAAATACATATTAGCTCTGGCAATACGTACACACACACACACATACGGACTGTTGTCCATAAATTATGCATATCAAGTGACGTTATCATCGAGGACAATCGGCCTGTACCCCCACCCACCCCTCACCCTCCCAGCCCCCTCCCCCCCGACACATCCCACCACACAGATGGATGGCTTCAATTTCCTATGGGATGGAAGGAGGGAGGAGAGGGTGGAGGAGAGGGGGGGAGGAGAGGGGGGGATACTGGGTCTCTCTAGCCTGTATGGCCAGGTTTCAGGTGATGATTCACATTGGGGCCGTCCCTGGGTGACTCTGGGTGGCTGCAGAACTAATGTTTAAAGCATTCCCACGCACATCAGACCGTGCTGAGTTCCTCCTCAGCACGGGTATTCGCTTGACGGAAATGAGAGGATGAGGAGGGAGGGTTTCCCTGTTCCGTCTGTGTGTGGATGATTTTGACTTTTAGGTGTTCTAGGAAGAAAGGAAGAACGAGGAGAGAGAATGAAAGAAGGAACAAAATAAGGAAAAGAAAAAAGGAAGAAATAATGAGAGAAAGAAAGATTGAGAATGCAAGAAAGAAAGATAAACAGAAAGAAAAAATAAAGTCAGTGTTTGAATACAGCAACTTGAAATGTGCTAAATCCAAGCAGATCATGTCAGCCTTAATATTGCTTTTCTGCCATCAGGGATTTGGGGTTGATCGAATGTCAGAGTAAAAAGGGAACTGAATAGAAGATTGAAATGACAGATAAGGAAGACTGGGCCCAGGGTTTGTTTTAAACGTAACTACTGTCAGATAGACAGGTCAGATATGAAGGAACTGAAAAGTATCTGTGTAGAGATGGAGCGAGAAAGAGAGAGAGAGAGAGAGAGAGAGAGAGAGAGAGAGAGAGAGAGGGAGAGAGAGGGTAAGAGTGTGAGAGGGAGAGTAAGAGTGTGAGAGAGAGATAGAGTAAGAATGTGAGACCTGTGCCCAGCATCATTAACTCCTCCCATTACTAGATCCCGCCCACCGGTGTGTCCGCGGTGATGCAGCCTCCAATGCTGTGCTGCGTGGGTGGCGGATGGCATCAGGAGGGTGTGTGTGTGTGAGCTGCGTGTGGCCGGCACCACGGTGTCACCCGTCAGAAGAAGAATGGAGACGTCTTATCAGATGTGCCCATTTCTTTTTCTCCTCATGAGTATTTTCCCCCTAATGGCCGTTACATCAATTGGCGGCATTGCGGCAGGGTTTGAACGTCACTTACAGTTTTGAGGTCAGTGCATTAGCGTAATAAATTTATTCATAGCCTCCCTCCAGGCCCGGAGGCTGTTGGCCATCCTCTTTAATAAGCCGCTGACATCTGTCTGCTGAGATTGCCCACCGAGCATCATCTTCCACAAATGGGGGGCAGAGCCCTCTCTCTTTCTCTGGTGTGTGTGTGTGTTTGTTTGTGAGAGAGACAGAGACAGACACACACACACACACACGACACGCATACCCAAGCGAATGCAGATATTTGCTTGGTGGCATGCCGTCATTGCATCGTCAAAAGAGAGAAAAAACAACATGGGAAATGGAACAAACACATTCGCTTAGCACAAGTGTTCTAGTGAGCTTCCAACCCGCACAGAAACCCATACCTGAATCCTTCCCTGCACCGCGGTCACGGCCCCCAACACTTACGGCATATTCACATGCTTTTCCTCTCTCGCCGTCGGATTGATTAATCTGCGCATGAGCAGGCACAAACGTATGTAACATGCCATCAACAAGTCACATGTTACATATGATCACCTTATTATACGGTGGATAGTGGCCTCTGCTCCAATGCAATCATCATACTGCTCACAGAATGGGTTCTCTCTGTGGGAGAACTGCGGTTCCCTGGATGTGAGTTTCCTTAAGGAAGTATATTGGCTTTGATTACCTTTTTTTTCACTGCAGTTGCCGTCAAACAAGTCTTTTTAATATAGTCCGTTTGCAGTAAGTTGGTTTTGTGTCTTTAATGGAGTCTTCGCACTGCTTTACATACAGGAAGTGTAAATATGTAATATATATATATAACTATATACATATATATATATATATATACTCTGTGTGTTACTGTGTGACAAGTAGACCTAGAGGAGTACTCGAGGGTTCAGTTGATTGCATTGCTGTAGGAAAATAAATGCAAATGTGAGGTTGTAGGTGGGTAGAGAAGGACAACGCACCGCCTAGTGTAGAAAACAGAAGCCTCCCGGAGCTGCTGCTGATTTTACAGTTTAACTCAGTCATTCATCTATAAAAGTGTAAATGAATATCAAAATATGTGGGATCAAACAATGAAAACAATAGACGCTTATATGTGCCGAGTGGAGCTGCGTTACGGTTACAAACCTCAGGCCCGTGCCACTGGAGTCCAGCCCGCTCTCAATGGACTTCATCCGCTTGACTTTGCGGTTTTATGCATTGCCCCATAAAATAATAAATAAAACCAGTTTTACTGGAGGGCTTTGTCAGCGTAGTGGAGAACGGAAAGGGGAGTTGGGGGTATTCCGTTACAAGACAATATGCATCACGCTAAATTGCATGCTTGATGCAACCGTGCACATAAGAGTGGACAACGAGGGAGAGCTGTTTTATATTACGGCTCATAAACAGT
>NC_140291.1:4280078-4282578 GCF_964030765.1 Micromesistius poutassou | reverse complement strand
TTCCCCTCGTGCTTAACAGCGTGAGCCAATTCCCACTTTTTAATTAGACTTTACTTTAAATGTTTGTTCGGAGTGCTTGGCCTGGCATCGGCCGCCGTGCGTATTTGCAGCTCTGCACAAATTTGTAATTGGGGTTGAACGCTCTTTGCACCAACAATGTCATCATCGCAGATACGGACGGTGGACACGCCGTAAAGCGGAGAGTGGATGACTCAGAGGGAGATGCGATTAATCTGCTATAGATTTATAATGGATATCATCTAAGCACTGAGTTGGGGATGCTTGGCAGTCTGTCTGTATGTGTATCGTGCTTGTGTGTAAATGTATTTTTGTCTCTTATTTAAGTGTCCTTGAGTGTATGAAGTGCTAGTTAAAATGAGGTAAATATTGTACGTATCATTTCCACATGCTCATTTCCCCACCGGATCCTTTTATACAAAGTGTCTAGTGGGAATCAGGGTGTAAAGAGCTTAACATCTCAACTTCACAGAAGATCTCCGCCACACGTGGACGGATGAAGTGTGGACAGCCGGCACTTCTGGTGTCTCTCTCCTCCAGCGTCTCCTGACGGACGGGCGAGAAGAAGCATCCGACAGAGTGCGAGACAAACTAAGCCAGAGCGAGCGTGCGCGCATGAGAGAGAGAGAGAGAGAGAGAGAAGTTGGAGATAAGTAGAAGCAACTCGCTAGCAGCCAGAGAGACCCCAGAACAGCGGGATTGTCACTTCACATCTCATGCAGGGGAAGTTGGTGGGGGTGAGCGGGGGGGGCGTCAAACCACTGGGGAGTGGGGGGAGGAGAAAGAGGGGTGCCTTGTGGAGCCCTCCTGACGACAGGCATGTGAGAGAGAGAGAGAGAGAGAGAGAGAGAGAGAGAGGGCGAGTTAGAGTGCAAGAGAGAGAGAGAGAGAGCAAGAGTGGGAGAGAGGGCGAGTGAGAGCGCAAGGGAGTGAGAGAGGGAGAGAGAGAGAGTTGAGAGAGAGAGAGAGAGAGAGAAAAAGAGAGAGAGAGAGAGAGAGAGAGAGAGAGAGAGAGAGAGAGAGGTGTCATCATTGCTTCAACACAGTCAGATGGAGATGCTCATGGAGGAGGAGTGGTGACAGTTGTCAGCGGGACAGCAAGAGAGACGAGCGGGGTCCGGGGGGGGCCAGGAGCTTATCCTTTAGGACCTTAGGTGAAGGGTGAGATTGGGGAGGTGCTAGACTCACTTGAACAATACACATGCTGTAAACGTGCCCTTGGGAAAGAGAACTGCACAGAAGCAACGTATGTTGCTGTCAAACATTTAATGCAAATTCTTTGGGAGCAGACTAATAAAAAACGGAGTGGGTGCTTGAAGTGGTGTGTGCGTGTGCGCATGTGTGTGTGTGCGCGTGTGCGTGTGTGTGTGTGTGTGTGTGTGTGTGTGTGTGTGTGAGTGTATGCATATGTGTCTGTGTGTGGGGGTGGAGGTGGGTTGTAAAAGAACGAGGGGGGGCTAATTCAGGGCTAATTGCAGAAGCATCCCTAGCACTATCTTCGGCACAGGCCACGGCTGGGGTCAGGCCAGCATCAATCACCAGCGCCGCGGCCACACAAAGCCACTCCTTCTCTGGGGGCCTTTCACACAATGTGCGGCCACAATGGGGCCCGGTCAGAGTCCCCGGGCCCCAAGAGGTGGGCGGGGTCAGTGTGTTGTGAATGGACAGTGGCCAGCGGTGACCTAATCTTTATGGGTGTGCACAATGGCCAGTGGTCAGTGGTTTGGGCGGGCGGTGGGAAAAGTGGTGTGAGGTGATGGTGGTGCAGGGGTTGGGTGGATTTTTGGGGGGTGGGTGGGTTGCTTATTTAAGCGGTGAGACACGGGAGAGGAAGGGAAGAACCTCGGCTCTCTGTTATTCATGTGGAGCTGTGAAACCAAATAAATGTTTTGACATGCATTAATGCACTGGTACGCCAAGCAGTCCTGGCTCCACCTATGCAGAGCCCTGGACTGACCTCAGAACAGTTTGCGCGTGCGTTAGCACAGATGGAGTATGATCGCTAACGGACAATGTGAAAAAGGCCTGCGGATATCCATAAATCAATGAATCAATCGTTCAATCGTTCATTAAACGAATCGACTGGTCAATAAATCGACCATCGGACAACAGCATGACGCACTGGAGCCCCGGACATGAAACTGTTACGGGGTGTGGTTTTTGTGTTTTTTTGATTTTACTAACTGCCGTTTTGTTATTCAAAAAGAGTGGTACCGCTGCACTAGTGACCTGGTTCCACCAAGACAGTGCAGAAGGCGCCACTTATATCGGTATGACTGCTTTCCCTTCTAACCTTGTTGTTTTATTGCATTTCTTAATCACTTTAAAATGAGAACCACAGCCACCAATAAAAGTGTCAATCCACACTAATCCAATGGCAGATTACCCCGCCTTTTGACTATAAAACAGGCCTGGATTTACAGCAAGTGTGGTATGATGATTGACATTTTAAACTTCTAGGACCTTGTTTAGACCTGAGCTA
>NC_140291.1:4267258-4274878 GCF_964030765.1 Micromesistius poutassou | reverse complement strand
TCTCTCTCTCTCTCTCTCTCTCTCTCACACACACACTCTTTCTCTCTCTTTTCTCTCTTTGTAAATATCTCTCTCTTTACCCATTTTTGTAGTCTTTTTTTTTAAGCCAAGAATGAAGCCTGTTTTCTGGCCCATCCCAACCACTACCCTCTCTCCTCTGTCAATCCCCATATTATCCTCCATTCAGCCACCAACCATCTTAGCATTATGTAGTCAAACCGTCCGATTAATCTACAACCCTTTGGATGCCAGCGCAGCAGGTCTAATCAGCCCAAATTGTAGAAGAGTCGTGCCTGGGGGTAAGCCTATTCTATGCCAGGGTACATTACTTAATGGCAATGACGCGTCAGCAAAAGCAATGTTTTAATTTTTGGGGGGTGTGGAAAAAAAAAGCTCATAATTATGTAATGGCAATGACGCGTCAGCAAAAGCAATGTTTTAATTTTTGGGGGGTGGTGGAAAAAAAAGCTCATAATTATGTCCCAAATTTGTCATTTAATAATGAGGATAGCTTTAGTTTAAATGACAATGATTGAATGTGGTTCAGTCGGGATAGATGTTTCAGTGTGTTTTCATTTATATCATTGTTTTTTTTTCATTAATGAGCAACATATATTCATTGCTATTGAACATTACTGATGACATATTTGTGTGTGGCTGATCTGTAGCGCTGCATAACTATTTTACTGCTGTAATCTAAATAGTAAAAAATAGTAAAATTTAAATATGCCACAGATTTCAAACCTGTTCATGCACTACTTTCAAGAAACAGCAAGGTATGGTTTTGTATAATTCAATCTAAATATGCAGTGAGAGTTTCAAACAGTGCTCTTTTTACTGTATGTTTCCATTTACTCTTGCTCAGGGGTGATACCCCATGAATACCAAAGTGAACATAGCACATCCATTGATCATTTCAAGACATAAAACACCTGTTCAGAAACTTAAAACCTACCTTCCCTCTCACCAACCCCTTATTCTAGAGCCAAGATGAAATAATACCAAACAATACAGAACAAAGCCGTCCAGTATAATGAAATCCATTCCGAGAGCTCATCCATGCTTGCAGTCTTTTACTTAACGACTCTTTGTTGAATGGAACCGTCCCTATGAAAAAAATATTTCTAACAAAAGGGGCTTTCTAAGCTTTTTCTATGATTGCTTCTCTACTTCTCCACCTTCCTCTTCCAGAGTCCTCTTGGCTTCTGACAGTCACTCCTCCTCCATTTTTGTCAGCGTTTCAGGGAGCGTTTCAGTGTTGACGTGATTAGCGTGGTATAGGTCAGTGGACGGCCAGGCAACCTTGGAGGTTGACCAGAACACACTGAACAAGGACATTACAGTGGCGTGTTATCAGGGAAGCGAGAGGCGGCTGTCCCTGGGTTCGTAACCTTGGCGGGTGTTTCCGCTGCTGTAACCCGCTTACTGACTTGGCTGAGAAAACAGGTTTTCCCTCAATGGGATTTAGAGTTTAAGTAGGAACAGCACAGCAACAACAACAACATAGGCAGCAGCAGCAGAGGCATTCGCCAAAATCCAAGAACAACATTGAAAATATTCTAATAACATTATTTATTGTTTATTTTGAGTCAGGAAAGAACATTTCGTCCAAGGAACACATAATGTACATTTTGCAAGGGATAATTCTTTAATCAACGATGTCTGTTTATCATATTATACAGCGGTAGAAATAGCGCCATGTAAAACAATCCAGTGTTAGTTTAATAAAAGCCAAATGCAATTCCAATTGCAATCTCAGGTTTCTTGACTTGAATTAAGCCTTTGATGAGCATCCCCTTAATCAGAGGTAATTCATCTAATAACCTGGCTCTTTTCATGCTGCGCTTCCAACAGAAGTTGAAGCCTATTTCTTTGTCCATCCAGTAAACTAGCCGGTGGAGGGTTTGTGTTATTATAAGCCTCCTTTGGCAATCAATCCCGGGTTTTTGGGTCTGGTCAAGGTCTTGGCCGTGCGGACAATTAGGAGACCCGGCATGGGAGACAGAAACAGGGAAAAAAGAGCATGAGGCGGTTGTTAATCTTAAACTCAGCCAACTTTATGACAGAGGAGGATAACGCGTGTCCACAAGAAGGGTTATGGGATTAATTTGACGTTTTCCTCCTAACATCGTGGGCCTTGTCCGGGCTATACCTCCTCCTCCTCCTCCTGCTCCTCCTCTTCCTCATCCTCCTCCCCCTCTTCCTGCTCCCCCTCCCCCTCCTCTTTCTCCTCCTCAACCTTCTCCTCCTCCTCATCCTCCTCCCGCTCTACCGCCTTCTCTTTCTCCTCCCCCTCTTCCTCCTCTGCCTCCCCCTCTTCCTCTTCCTCCCCCTCCCCCTACTCTTCCTCATCCTCCTCCCCCTTCCCCTCCACCTCTTCCTCCTCTTCCTCACGCCATGGCCTTGGGTTCCTCCCCGCTTCCCTTGATTGCAGCTGGATTTGAAATCCCTGCCGATGAGCTGGACCTCACATTAAGCCCAAAAACAGAAAATAATTCTAAAAAATATCTAACTCATCGATTTGATTCCTAGAGTGTTTGATTTTCTCCGCGGCCACAAAGCACCGTTCTGGATTTCCAGCCCCTGAGGCCAAATTCTTTATGGTTTCAGGAGAGAGGAAGGTCTATCATTCTGATGGAAACACATCCGGGGGATTTGGTTTTAATGTAGTCTTTATGTGCACAACTGCGTCCTCCCATTCCTGATTTCACCGGCTTGTTTTATTGCACCTCCAAGCCATTCTTCTCACAGCGAGCCAAGACGGAGGAGGATCTCTCCTGTCCCCCGCCTCCCCCTGCGTCACCGGAGACCTGGGTTCGACTGACCCGAATTGCTCCAGGGGGTTAATGGAACCCACTTAGCCCCCTCCTTACTACATACTAGTAAAATAAAAAAAGACCCTTCTCTTAACTTCTGCCATCTCAACCCACCGCTGTCCCCATGGCAACAGACGTGTGTTTTGATGTTTTCCCCCTTTTTGGGTACGCAGGGTGGGAGAGCGCTTCGCAAGAAAAAGGAAATGAATCACAGGTCGTCGTCACCACAGGGTTAAAGGTGGAGCCGTCGAGGGAAACCCAACTATCCCTAGGACCCCCACTCCCCCCCCCTCCTCGGCCTCCTGCTTTTCCGACCACTCAGCCAGGGTCTGCTCAACCCAGCGTCCCCCCCACTAGCTATGATTAGAAACCATAACCTCATGCCTCACTGTCTACCTCCATTTAACCCAGAAGAGCTCAACGGGCCCGTCGTGGGCCGGCTCCATCCCGGCCAATCACCTTCCTCCTCTCCTCGCCACTGAAGGACTTTGAGGGTCTAATCATCTACACCGAGGGTCTCTCTCCTCCCCCCCCCCTCCCCTCCCCACTCCATATCTTCCTGTGACATGCCAATCAGAGCGGTGTAGTAGACTTTAATCTTCTACTTAGAAACAGTGACTCCGTATGGGCTTTGATTGGCCTTCATCCCCCCCTCTTGGTCCCTGGTGGAGACCTCTCCTGGTGCCTGCTTTGATCCAGCCACATAAGAGCTTCCTCTTAAAGGGTTAATATGTCAACACTCTGTGGAACACGGCTTAACAAGGGACACGTGGTGAAAACAAATTAAGAATCACAAATGTTTATCAACCTGGTTTGTTTTAGCGTACACCACTGTAGGTTTTGTCGATTTTTCCATGCTGCAGTTTCTGTGAGTTTTGGCCAAGCTTTTTAGAGACAGAATGTTCTTATCTTTCTATCTAGTTGGTATTTCCTGAACTCGCTCATTGATTCCAGGGGTAGCGTGGCGCTTTTGGAAAAATGATCTGACCAGGAGATCGCAGATTAATTCTCTGACCCCCTTCTGGGGCTCTGGTATTACCAATGAAAACGGACTCCACCTCATAAATAAGGCCATTACGGTACTCAACGTGATATATCTAAAAGGGAAGGTGCAAGTCGGTTTGAAGAAGTACCGGGGCAGGAAACCTTTCATTAAGGGCTGGAATGAATCTTCAAAATGGAGGAGTTTAAAGCAGGCCAAGTGTTGCCAGGATAGGGGAAAGATCAATCTGAATATCCGAAGGTGTCAGTGCACAGTTAATGACTACGAAGGAGCCCTGCGAGAGCAAGAAAGAGGAAAGAGAACTTTTTCCTACTTGTCGTTTTATGTCATCTGCAGAGTTTAACTCTGTTTCTCATCCGGTAAACTCTTTTTCTCCTTCCACAAAAGAGCCACTTCACTGAAAACACACACAGTTCAGACCGTTTTCTGATTTAAATTTGGCAATCGGACTATGGATGACGCAATCTGCATTGCATTTGTTTGATGTGCATATGAATGTTGTGTAGTAATAGTTAGATACAGTGTAGTCACTGGACCCATCCTTTTGTTTCCAACATGACATCACAGAATATCCCAATGCTGGTGTCTAGCTGAATACAGAGAACGGCCTGCACAGCAGTCTGTGGATCCATTCGGCCTTTATAGCTGTAGCTTGAAGAGTTTCAGAAAAAGGGTGTTAACGGCACATACGCATTAATGGTGGGCCGGAAAATTCGATATGCTAAATATCTAGATTTCTTTAGGCCTACCGCCCTAATATTTTTAGGATTTACAGGACTAAATTTCGAAATCTAAATATACCAATATTATATAATTTCACGGTGCATGTTGAATCTATATAAATATACCTAAATTTGACCAAAAATATATATTTTTGTATATTTTTCTCATTACAAAATAAACCCAATGTATGTTATATTTAACCAGGACCCTTGTATCATTAAATGTATCACAGTGGGATTGTGTCCAGTGAACTCTTCATCCTATAGGATCCTTGTCTAGATGTCACTTGAGATTGCACTCAGAGGAGTTCTTAAGCCCACTAGAGATCTCCCAGTGAATACACTACTCACCACAACCAATGAGACGAGTGAAGAATCCTTTGCCATTCTCTCTCAAACGATAACTTTATTCCCCTCGACTCTCCACCAACTTTACCCAAACTAGTTCCCAGCCACATTCCTGCTCTTCACTTCTAACCCTCTTGAAACTTTTTCCATCCATGTCTCGCTCTTTCCTTGTGAACTTCCTCCTCCTCCATCCTCTGCACCCCCTACCACTCCTTGGATTTCCAGGCTTTCTTGTCTTTGCCTTGTTTGAAGGGACCCGCAGAGGAAGGGCACAGTGTTGGAGGTTGTCTTGGGGGACTGGAGTTTGAGAGAAGAGCGGTAGGGGTGCATAGCAGGCGTGGAAGAGAGAGTGGTAGAAAGAGAGAGAGAGAGAGAGAGAGAGAGAGAGAGAGAGAGAGAGAGACAGAGAGATAAAGAGAGAGAAAGAAAGAGTGAGAGACAGAGAAAGAGAGAGAGACAGAAAGAGAGAGAGGGGAGAACAAGTGACGTTAATGCTGGGCTTTCAAGTGATACTGCTCACATATCTGTGTGAGTGTTTGTGTATGTGCGTCTGTGTGTGTTTGTGTGTGTGTGAGTGTTTGTGTGCGTGTGTGAATGGTGAATGTGCGTGTGTGTGCAGTGCATGTATTTCTTCACGTCCATTTGTGTGGTTGTGTCTGTCTCTCTGTGCATGTGTAACTGGTGGAGTGTGCATGTGTGAATGAGTGCATTTGGGTTTATGTGTGTGCATGTTTGTTTCCCTGCATGTGTGTGCATCGATATGTATGTGTATTTACGTACATTAGTGTGTGAGTGTGGGAGCGCCTCGATTTCTCGTTTATATCCCATTCTTTCCTAAACCGATTTTATTCCCTCGCTAAACTGATTCCCTGGACAAGGGCAGGGATTACTGGGGATTCCCAGATATGTATTTCAGTACAGCAACCGCGAACACAGTGTCTGGATCAAGAGAGGTATTCAGCGCACGTAAATGAGACATTTCTTGGCTCTCGCCCCTTAGACCTGGATATCTTTAGTCAAACTCATAAAAACAAGGACATCCCGACCACTGCGCATTCTGCACAAATGCGTTTGTGTATCTTACACAATGGTTGGACTTTATTTTATTTGTCTTTCTTCCCTCCGTGGCGCCACATATATAGGGCAAGTATTGAAGCACATGCATGGGAACAACTCAAATGTTCAAATATATATACAAGGAGTAAATTAAACAACCTTGTTGATTTTGTGTGAAGCATCTGTGATATAGGTCTGGATGCGAAGACAGTCTTTCCGTCTTGGCACCAATAAAGCTACACCGCCTTCCTGACGAAAGAGCAAGATTTCTCACCCCAGGACAAAGAGTGCAGGCTTTTCCCCTTAAACTACTGAACCCCTACATTACCTAATCTCTCAAACATTGAACAGCAGCCTTAAAGATTTTAAGGCTTTGTGGCCTTTCTGACCCGAGTGATAATGGAGAGTGGAAAGCAGGCTTTATTTTATCATCTTTAAATGTTGAAGAGTATAGAATCTGTCTCTTCAAAGCAATAAAAAACAAAAACGGTGGGTCTGGTTCGAAACTGTTTTCGAGAACAAGCTAACAGTCTGGTTGCTATCAACCGATATCGAGCACTCACTCACAGTTCTCATTTAAACGTCGCCTCGGCTAACCTCGGATATGGATCGAGATCCCCCCTCCCTCGACCAATTTTACCAACACAATGGCCAAAGGAATGGTGATTTCAGGGTTATGGAGAGCTAAATCACATTTCAGGGGCAGAACCTCGTCTGACTATCATTACAAGTGAATCTCCCCAGAGGCGGCGAAGACAATTCAGTTAGCGCACGCGGCCATAAACTCTTCCCCTCAGTATTATTGGCTGCGGCCTGTGATGGGGGGCATGGCAGTGGGGTCAGAGTTCAAGTATTGCAGGAGAGCCGCAGTCCCCATAGGGAATGCTGGGTAATGGGATGGGAGATTCGGGTCAAACCCAAACGATCTGGGGTGCAACACCGCTTGCCGCAGGCACAGAACCCAGGGTTCTGTTGATGGTTGGTTTAGGAGCACCAGCACTAGTGGCAGTGATGGCTACTTAAACTCTATTGAGCGACAAACAGAGCCATAAATCTAATCATGAATTGCGAGGCGGGGGGCCGTGCACGTATGTTGCCTGTAATTTCATTTCACTTTAATAACCTGTTGTCTCTGTGTATTTTCGTATCTATTATTCAACAGTGTTTCATAAAATCACCGCCCGCCCGGGAACATTTATATTACAACATGGACAAAAAAAGCCTTTGGTTTAATGTAATGGATGGTATTGATAAAATCTATATATATATATTTATATATTTATATATATATGTAATATTTACCCTGAGGTACGCTTGAGGTACACACATCTACCACAGCAAACTAAACACAATTAGAGTTTGTATTCCAATATAAAAGACTATCAGTTTCTGAGTGGCCTGTTCTGACAGCATCAGTAAAACAAAAATATGTGTGTGTGTGTGTGTGTGTGTGTGTGTGTGTGTGTGTGTGTGTGTGTGTGTGTGTTTGAGAGACAGAGAGATTAAGAGCGACTGAGTGAGAGCCTAATAGTGTGAGACTGATACTTACGCTCTCTCTGAGAGAGAGTATAACTGACAGAGAGCCAAGACAGAAAGACGGACAGACAGACGACAGAAAGATAGATAGACTGAAAAACAGATGGAAAATACAAAGACACACAGACAGATTTCGATT
>NC_140291.1:4257258-4264758 GCF_964030765.1 Micromesistius poutassou | reverse complement strand
GCTTGGAGGAGGAGGAGCCGTCTGGAGGAGCAGACAGACGGAGGAGGAGGAGGAGGAGGAGTCAGATAGGCATCTCGACCCTGATCCAGACAATTAGCCCCTGTTTACTCCAGGAAGCTGCTGCCAGCCATACATCAAAGACAGCCGCTGTATGGGAGGTGGGCTGGCGCTAATGGTGATGGTGGTGGAGGTGGTGGTGGTGGTGGTGGTGGGGGTGGGGTTGGGGATTAGGGCGGGTGCCTTTGGAGACACTCTCCTTTACCTCCCTCAATCATTCTGTGTGTGTGTGTGTGTGTGTGTGTGATGTTTGTTTCTCTCTCTCTCTTTCTCTCTCTCTCTCTCTCTTTCTCTCTGTCTGTCTCTCTCGTTTAGATGACCTCAGGGTGAATGCGACCCCAGTGTTGTGCTACAGACTTCAAATCAGCTCACCACTGTTTCCTACACCTCTCTCCTTTCAAATCCCACTGTGTGTATGTGCATGTCTATATGTGTGTGTGTGTGTGTGTGTGTGTGTGTGTGTGTGTGTGTGTGCGTGTGTGTGCATGTGTGTGTGCGTGTGTGTGCATGTGTGTGTGCGTGTGTGTGCATGTGTGTGTGTGTGGGTGTGTGTGTGTGTGTGTGTGTGTGTGGACGCATATATGTCTGTGCGTGTGTCTGTGGCTGCCTATCTGTGTCAGTCTGTTTGGGAGTGGGCGAGTGTGTGTGTGTGTGTGTGTGTGTGTGTGTCTGTCTGCTATAGCACATGTCTCAGACATGCGACATAAAGGGGCTTCTTGTCCCGCTGGAGGTTATCAGTGTGGGACGGGGGGACGGAGAGGTTTGGGGGGGGGGGGGGGGGGGGGGGGGGCGGGGGGAGGTGAGGGATACGACAGGAGCAATCAGGAACAGAAAGAGAAGGAGGGGGGGGCTAGTTATAGCTTATGGGGTTGGGGGGCTTATCTTTACTTCCGCTTGTCCCAGAGGTATGCCTTATAAAAAAAACTGTCTTACCTCTTACACCACATGCAGAGACAGACACATACACATGCACACACCCACCCACACAAACACATACACAGAGGCGTAGCTTGTGAACAGGCAAGGCAGGCAACTGCTTGGGGCTGCTTTAGTATCATCCCTATGGCATTTACCACTTGTTTGACGCAAATGATCTGCCAGACGTTGACAAATGGTTCAAGACTTTGCTTTAGTCAAGCCAATTGCTACATTTATGTGCTAAACAAAATAATTTGGCAGCACTGTTTCACCTGAACACGTCTGCAGTGGAAGATGAGATTTTGACAGCACAAGATGACATTGAGCTTAAGTCCAGGGCTCATGGACGATTTGGGAACTTGCTCACAAAGGAAAAGTATCCAAACATGAGGAAATGTGCTACCTCCTTTACCGCATTATTTGGCTCTACTTCTTTATGCCAGTCAGCCTTTTCCCACATGATAATTAGTAAGTCCAAATACTGTTCCACCATCACTGATGTTCATTTGGAAGCCTGCTTGAGACTAGCTTCCAACAGCTACTCTCCGGGCTATGAAACCCTGGTTGACTCCATTCAGTGCAAGTCATCAGAGTATGTACTCAGTTTATATAAATAAATATATGTCTAGCATTTTTTAATCTAGGTAGATCATTTTGACCTGGTCATTTTGAAAGTAGCTTGCAGGCCGAAAAAGTGTGGGCACCCCTGAGCTAGGGCAAGCATTTGCCCTAGCTCAGGGGTGAGGCTACTCAATTGCTGTAACTAATTTGAGATAATTAATATCATGTCACTTCACACCTGATGTGCATTTATACTATGTTTATATCTATTTATTTTAGTTTAATTGTTCTACATTTGTATTAATATTGTGCTATCCAATTCATGTGAACACTGACTCTTTTTCAGTGGAGTGCAATATTCAATGTCTTTTGATGTGAGTACAGAGCATTTGCACTAGCCATGGCATGTAAAACAGCATTTGCCAAATAAATGCTTTAAGCATGGATGAACACTGGCCTTATACTGTTTTGGTAAGTATTAATACAACATAATGCTGATGAACGTTGGTTGGAGTGGCCCCCTAGGAATTTTTGCCTAGGGCCCCAACAGACTCTCAAATCGCCACTGCACACACACCCATGCACGCACACAGACACACACATTCCGGTCCCCCTACTGTCTCCGCTAGGCCACTTCACACACTGACCCTAAAACCCCGCCCCTTCCGACTGGACCGGGTTCAGCCTGAAGGGATACAGTGCTCAGCTCATAAAAGTGGATTGGTCCAGAAAAGCCATAACAGAGCATCCAGGCTTCCTCCCCGCTCATCCTGGCACCGATGTTCTACCTATCTCCCTTATCCACCCACTGATAAAGTGGAGGAGCATGGGTTGACGTTCTGCCTGCCAAGCAGAGGGACTTTTACCTTGAAGGATTAGGGCAGGGATTCTCAACTTTGGAGTTGTGAAAACTTTGTTGAGAAGGCCTGGGTAAGGGGTAGTTGTAAAATCTGCCGATTGGGATATTTTGGGGCAGTAGAGTAGCAATTGCTGGTTGTTCTCTGGTCATTTAAGGATGAACTGTTTCGGGTGGCACTGTGTGTAGTAGTTCCATTCGAAGAGCATAGCAATAACAAATGCTAGGCTCAGGGGTTCAATTCCCACTGCGGTCGTCCACACTTCGAAACGGAGGCACTGGCTCAATTTCAAGAGTTAAGCATCCAACAAATTGCATGTGTTGTTATGACTATGAATATCTTTGATGTATGACATTCTGCAAGCCCCTTGACTGTAATATCATGGCTATGTATTGGTGACCTCAACAATCCTACTTGTCCTGGAGTCATCTCCCTGTGTCAACTTCTTCACCTTCCGCCTCCTCCTCCTCCTCCTCCTCTTCCTCTTCCTCTTCCTCCTCCTCCTCCTCCTTCTCCTTCTCTGCCTCTTCCTCATGTCTTCTGCTCAGTCCTTTCTGTGTGTGCGTGGAATAAGGAGGAGCAAGCAAAATAAAGAATAAAATAAAGATGGATGTGAATCTAGGTCAGCTCTCAGCTCCAATTTTCTGTCAGAAAAGTGAGTAATTTGAGGGCGGCTGAAATATTAATAATAATTGGGGATTGGAAGTTCATTCTGGCATGACGGAGCTGTGAAGGTGCAAAAATATAATGTAATGTCGTATAAAAATAACTCGATTACAACGTTGCACTGGTTGCGTTTAATGGAAAGAGTTATTATGGTGCATTGAGGGTCACAAAGTGCTCTTTTCATATCCAGAAGTAAGCCATTATGTTTGAGACTGCAACTGACACAGCAGGTTTTATATAATATTGTAGGGTTTGGTTTCATACTGGACGACCAGTTTTAACCAAGCAGGATCACAATTGAATAACAGGTCACCTTTATAAAAGGGTATGTCTGTTTATCCATTCATATATTTGTGTGTGTGTGTGTTTGTTTATGTGTGCGTGTTTGTGTATATCACGTGTACACTGTGTGTGACTGCCTCATTGTTTAGTTGGTTCATGTTCCATGTGCAAGCATGGCCTGCAACAGCACCGGCCTCCCCTGAATGGGGTGTCCCTCCGCATGCAGGCGTCAGCTCTGATCTCTCATCCCCGCAGATGTAACCCCCATGACCCTCGGTCGCAACGAACCCAACACCACCACCACCACCACCACCACCTCCCTTCAGTCTCCCCCCAGGACTTCCGGTTTGCCATAGACCTGCTGGATCCCAGATTACCTCCCCCATGACTTCTGACCAGGATAGGCCTTGTCTGGTTCCCCGGACCCAGCCAGGTAACCCCCCCCAAGGCTGAAGGGCCGTGGGCCAACAAGAGAGGCATGGTCAAGTGGCGGGCAGGGGCCCAATGACCCCCAACCCCCCCCCCCCCCCCCCCTCTCTCAGTCCTCTTTCATCCAATCACCAAGAGGGATGCAGGGGGGAGGGGGGGGGGTCAAGACGGGGTTAAGACCCAGGCCGAAGAGAGGGCAAAGTGCACTGGGTGGGGTTGGGGGGTTTGGGGTGGGGGGGGGGGGGGGGTTTGTTTAGTCCAACCTGGCAACCTTTGGCTCAGTCAAAGGCAACCAGATGTATCAGGCTTCAAAGTGTCTTTTCAGGGCTGGGGGGGTTGAAGGGGGGAGGGGGGGGTGGTGGCTGCTGAAACTCGATCCTTCCATTTATCTTTCTGCTGGTGCCACCCAAAGCTCTCTCTCTCTCTCTCTCTCTCTCTCTCTCTCTCTCTCTCTCCCCGTCTCAATGGAAAAAAAAATCACTTGGATACAACAGATGCACAAACGCTCACGCTGGCGAACAAGACCACACGCAACCACCCAGGTCCACAGACCTCAGAGTACCTCTACCTGCCAACCGGTCTGCTGGCTGCCTTAAAGACTCCAGTGGAGTTGGGCGCACTGCCTGTGCTGTGTGTGTGTGTGTGTGTGTGTGTGTGTGTGTGTGTGTGTGTGGGGGGGGGGGGCTGATCTGAGGCCTGTACCATGAGTAATGTCCACATGTCCGCCGGCTGACCTCAGAGAAAGAGCGCGCCCTATCATGGTGTGCTCAGACCCTTCACCGACACACTCCATCATGCACTGAAACTTTTGCGTTGACCCCCACCCACATCAACCCCATCGCCCCCCCCGCCCCCCCCCCACCTTATTGCACTGTTGCTGTGCTCCCAGAGCCCCTATGGCCCCTGTGTGTGGGAGGGTTGTAATCAGTCACCTAATCAATGTCGGGGCCAATTAGCCCAGGTCGTTACCTGGCTTGACTGACAGGGCTGCCTGGACACTCGTAGACTTGAGAGGGAGAGAAATAGGGCACCGATATGTCAATTGTAGTCTGTAGTCAATCCCCCTCCAGCATAGCATTCACCCTCCAGCATAGCATTCACCCACTATGGGTAACAAGGAAGAAAAAAAAAAAAGAGCTCTTCAAAATAAGAGCGTGTGGTATCTGAAATCAAATCGTGCAATGGGGATTTGTGTGCTAGCATCAACCCCGTCTAGAATAGCAGCAGCCACTGCGAGGGACAGGAACGAGAGGAGCTCTTCAAAATAAGAGCGTGCGGTATTTGAAATCAAGTCGTGTAATGTGGGCACAGTGTGGATACGTGTGCTAGCGTCAACCCCCTCTAGCATAGCATCCAGCCACTATGAGGGACAGGAAAGAGAAGGAGGTCTTCAAAATAAGAGTGCACCGTTCTTAAATCAATTGTAAATTCACGCTCTGGCAAAACGATTTTCATTTTGAATCTGTCGTTATTTATTAAATCCATGTTTTATTTGTCCATATGGTGAGAGAATGTACATTTTGTAGCTTACGTTGGGCACTTCCACCGCTCTCCTCCTTTGTGCTCCCACGCCTCTTTTGTCATTAATAATTTTGGGGGCAGCCTTTATATTCCCAGCGCTGGCCTGTCAGTGACTTCCAAGGGTTTTTGGCTAATAAGTCTCATTTCACTTCATTAACTCCTGGCTTGGGGGTCCATTGGAGCTGCCGGTTGATATATTACCCAGTCACACACACACACACACACACACACACACACACACACACACACACACACACACACACACACACACACACACACACACACACACACACGTGTATGTGTGCGAGTGTGCACGCTAGCACACACTCACACAAACAGATACTTGCTCTAGGATAGCCTGGGGTGCAGGGTAGAGCGTGGCACACATATGTGTGGGGGAAACACACACACACACACACACACACACACACACACACATAATGGTAATTGATACCGATATACTGTGGAGCACTCCTCTCCAGGTTTTATGTTTTTTTTTCCTCCACAATCCACTGCTCTGAGCTAGACTCCAATAGGACCCCCTCCTCAACCTGTGTCTCATATCGCATTCACACATCCAAAGCTATCACATACAAATAAACAAATGCAGCGCACATTTTCTACCAGATTTACCTTGAAATTACACTGAAACACATTACCTCGAGTTGTGGGGGGGCGTTATCGATGCAGTACCGTTGGAAAGCCGTGTGATACAAGCAAAGTGTGTTAATGCAATAAGTGTGTAAAGCCCCACAAGCTATTGCATGCCTTGTTTGTGTTTTCGTTTTGCCAAGGCACCGGTTGTTATTGTTTCCTTGTTATCAGAACCTTTTATGTTTTTTTCATTCTTTCTTTCTTTTTTCTTTCTTTCTTTTTTCTTTCAGCATGGGGAAGTGACTGACCGCAGTAATCTGTAATCAGCACTCTGGATCTCCATTAAAGCCACTTGTTTCCTCTGAGAAGGAGGTGGGTGGAGGGAAGAGAAGCAAAGCTGCACCCATGTGTTGTTTTGGTTCAAGAGAGCGAGAGAGAGAGAAGGAGAGAGAGAGAGAGAGAGAGAGAGAGAGAGAGAGAGAGAGAGAGAGACTGAGAGAGCGAGAGTGAGAGCAAGAAAGAGAGAGAGAGCGAGAGAGAATGAGAGGTGCTGGTGTGAGTGTAAGGTAAGTGTGGAGTTTGTGGAGCCCTGTTGGGAGAAGTTGAGGTGAGTCTCTGGTCTGAAACAAAAGCAAAGAAAAGCTTGAATAAACTCAAATACAGGGTTTTGTTGGCTTTCATTCTCAAGTCAGGGCTCTGAGAATGTCTCAACTCATATATGTAATAGGATTATATCCCCTTGTGCTTGGGTTTGAGCATGTGTGTGTATGTGTGATTCCTTGGTCTCTGTATTCCGTTACAATGTGCTCCCAAAGAATAGGCCTTCACAATAAAACACCCAATAAAATTGCATGGAAGTGAGATTTCTCACAGTCTGTGCGGTACTTTCTGGAATAAGAACGGTGATATGCTTGCTTCATTACAGGGCACACACTCTAAGCTTAGCAGTAATAAAAAATACAAACAAACAAACAATGCCACCAGTACGCTCCATTCAAAAAAAAGAAAAAATATATTTTTTGGGTTTTTAACAATTTTGATTGGTGTCCCGACCTCTACTCTATCATTATAACCTTTTTCAACGTTTTATAGGTTCCGCTGACCGGATATGCCGTCTAAAATGAGACTTAAAGAGGGGCCTGATGGGAAAGTGGGTATCAAGCCGTATCGGAATTCCTGCACTGCATGCTGGGAATTTGTTTAACGTCAACTACTGTGTTGGAAACGATGTGAGGGTGAGTGACAGCTGGCTGGATCTCGCAGTTGGGTTCCTGAAGGAAATATGGCGGCATTTACATACTTGAGATGCTCCAGTTGCATTTATACGACCCGCTATGGAATATAGAATGCCTTGAGAGAAGACAGATTTATAACGCCGGGTTGTACATTTAGAGGCGCAAGATGGGACTTTTTAGTGCTAGAATATGGTTTAAGGCGTCCGGAACAACCACTTATGTAAAGCCGATATCATAAAGTATGAACATGAAATAAAATAACGATTGACATTTTAAGTGAAAAAAAATGCTTGACAGTATACCTAGACTGATCGTAGAGGTAATTTATACACTTTTTGATTAAGCAGAGGTGCATGCATTCACATTTCATTGATTAAAGA
>NC_140291.1:4239758-4252258 GCF_964030765.1 Micromesistius poutassou | reverse complement strand
AAATGGTCCACACTTGTACTGTATGGAATGACAGGGGTCCACTGTTGGCTGATACATAATGACAGAAGTTCCCTCTTAGATAGCATAGAGTGACATTCACACTTTAAAATTTAAAACTGCAGGGAAAAGAAAACAAACACTAAGCTGTAATTAGTAGGAATATATTAGGAAGATAACAGTCAGTAGCAAGACCATATATTAATTTGTACCAATAAAAAATTATAATAAATAAGTCTGGTAAAAGAATGACACATTTAGGGTCTAGACCTTTAAAATTGTTCAAACCCCAACATTTACCTTGATCTACCATCTTACAAATTAGTGAATTCCATTCATTTTACAATGTACTTCAGTCCCCAATCTATATTTTAAGAAATGAATTTAATTGTTGATTTGCCTTACACAAAAATGTCCACACTTGTATTGTATGGAATGACAGGGGTCCACTGTTGGCTGATACATAATGACAGAAGTCCCCTCTTAGATAGCATAGAGTGACATTCACACTCCAACATAGATGAGTAAGAAATAAATAAGTAAAATTGATAGTTCTTAAGAGATAACAATCTAAATATGATATATATATATATATATATATATATATATATATATATATATATATATATATATATATATATAATGTTATTTTGTAAGTAAAGTTGCCACAACAATATTGTCATTGTGGCTTTTTGAGTGAGCTGTATTTACAGCTTATATCTCTATAAGTTATATATCTAAGGATAGCAACAACAGAACTTGCTATTTTGGATATTGCCAGAGAGTACTTTAGCATGGTATATAGGATAGAGGCCCAGAAATCATAAGTTTGTTTGAGATACAATGGACAACTTAATAAGGTTTTTATTTTTTTCACAACTGCAAACTGCTTAGTCTATGGTTAAAGGAACACATTTTATCTGTTGATTTACATTACAGTAAGAAGTTCCACACTTTTTTGTATGTAATGACAGGGGTCCACTGTTGGCTATTACAAAATGACACAAGTCCCTTCTTAGATAGCGTGGAGCGACATTCACACTTCTGCTTTTATCAAAAGAGGAAATAACAAAAGTATATTGTAACGAAAAGATAGTAATCTCAACTAATGTAATAATTATTTGTCCAACATGATGTTAGTACGTTTTTGTAACAGAATATTTAATGAGAAGCTTTAATGGATCGCTTAACAATTGTCGACTATGACACTGTATTAAATAAATAAATTAAAGGGCTACCCAGAAGGCAAGGGAGTAGTAAGTAGCATACTTTAGAATTTAAAAATGTAGGGAAAAGAAAACAGACACTAAGGTGTAATTAGGAATAGAACAGTCAGTAGCAAGATCATATCTATTAATTTGTACCAATAAAAAATATATAATAAATAAGTGTGCTAAAAGAATTTTATACTTTTAGGGTCAAGACCTTTCAATTTGTTCAATCCCCAAAATGTACCTTGATTTACCATCTTACAATTAGTGATACCAATTTTATAATATACTTCAGTCCCAAATCTATATTTAAAGAAATGCACTTGAATTGTTGCATTGCAGAAAAATGTCCACACTTGTATTGTATGGAATGACAGGGGTCCACTGTTGGCTGATATATAATGACAGAAGTTCCCTCTTAGATAGCATAGAGTGACATTCACACTCACACTGGTGTGAAGAGTCCCTCTCCCAACCCCCACACACATACTTGCATACTTCTTACATACTTAGGTCCCCCCTGAAAATCCATTCAACCCCCCACCCCCACAGTCTCTATTCAAATTAATCACCTCACACTTTTCTACTGAAGCACTGATTCCTGAGCCTTTCAGATCATGCTGTTGGATGAGGATGTGATGACACATCTCATCATCACATAGGCTGATAGTGGAGAATTTTGCTTTGTTGATCCTTGCTGTTGTTTGACTAATATTTAAAAAATTGGTCAAAATATGCTGATATCACATTTATGATTTAACATAGGCACAGGCAACATGGATCTTTTCACTGTAAAATAGCTATTCTAGAAAATCAATCAAAAGAACACTGTTCACAGATAAAATATACAATATGGTCGATTTTCATCATGCCGAGCTTGGAGTCAAGATTTTCAAATGCTGTCTTCCATCGAGATTGCTATAAAATGCACAAAAACTGTGAGAGAGTTTTTCTGATTGCATATGATTTCATATATCACAGGAGGAAGTAGAGGTTTTCTGAAACATGTATGGTATTAAATCAATAATTTTAAATATACAAAGTTCCCATGATATGTAATATATTAATCCCAAGTTTCTAACAATACCAAGTGTCAACTTTGACTGATAAGAATGGTAGATTGATCATCTAATTCACTAATCATACCTACCATCCCCTCACTCACAACTACTATGCTTTACAGTTTTTCACCAACATTCTGTATGCCTACTTTTTTCACAGTCTAATTTTATACTCAACAAATAAAGGCCACTCTACATTTTAGGTGTCAACAATACGTAAAAGTATTAACGGCAGTTTACAAAGCATATGTTTAATATTGTTAAGAATGAGAGAAGTCCTCATCACATACGGAAATTCCTGAGATAAATGATGGATAACAAAATGTGTAAATATAAATATACAAACATGTCTCCATTGACAGTTGGGGTGTCTATAATTTGAATTTTGTTCAATCTTGTTCAGATAATATAAGTATGATACAAGTTTAATAACTGTCACAACATACCAATTAGCCATCATGTTTATGTTTTGTTTTACTGTACAAGCCTCCTGGCTGTGATTTAGTGTACAAATATGAGAGTGGCAGTGATCTTCGAATCTAACCCCTGACAAGTAAGCAAATCTGTATTTTCACCAAAAGGTCAAACTACTCCTTTGAAATATTTTGTAATAGTTACACATATAATGCTATGGCCAGATTGTAAGAATACACAATTTTCTGGCTTATTAATTATAACCAAAGCAACTGAGTTTCTTTCATGAATTGTTTTTATCTTCATACTGATTTGAACAGAGAATCATGTATTTTAATCTCAGAACCGTATTTTTACAACATAGTTGAAGAAAATATTGAATTAATCGAGAAATACATGGTGAATGGTAAACATGTGGAACTTACCTCTCACTATAGCCTCAGCAATGTAGATAAAAGGTGAACTCAAATGTCCAGAATATATACACACACACACACACATATACATATATATATATATATATATATATATATATATATATATATATATATATATATATATCTCTTAGGATCAGACATGCCAGTTTTATTATAGATAATATCAAACTAGCTGATTTATTCACTTGAATTCTAATAAATAGCTGTGATCATAATAAAAGACTAATTATATACCGTTTTTAGGGGGGGGGGGGGGGTCTAATTTTGAGATATGGAATGGATTTACATACTTTGTGCTGCTTAGTTCAGACTTGTGTTGGAGGAAAATAACCCTTTTTAAGGTATTTAAAAAAAAAAAAATAAAGACATGAAAAATTACCAGTACATTGATGGGGTGAAATGCATATCTAAAGGAGCCTGATTGATTAAATAATCATTAATGTCTCTATGATAATTTCATAGTATGGCATTGTGCATGGTGTAGTAATGACTTAATTGCATTCATAGACACCTTTTTAGAAACAGTTGTATATTATTATATTATATTTTTTATGGTTTAGTTCATTATGTTGACATTAAGAAGTTGAGTGACCAGCAACCATGCCCTTCACAGATCCTAACTTGAGTGAGTTCTGCCTCTGAGAAGTGAGAGACTTTAGAGCGGGGGAGGGGGGTATTTTAGCAGATGCTGTTGCTCTCTGCTCATCATTCTGTTTCAACCTGTGTCTGTCTAATCGTCTGCAGTGTGGGGGATGGTTACCTGGAGCTGACGATGGTCGTTAGGCCTTTCTATAGTGGGCACTCAGGGGCCTATGTTTGACTAACCCTAACCCCCAACCTGCAGTTGCAAGACATGTAAAGCTTAGATCCTCCTTGTCAAGTCTGTGGAACTGTACTGAACAGTCTTCCTTCAAAAGATATTCCCTAATTTATATAGTATTTATTTAAGTAGGTGAGCTCATTGAGATCACATTCCCTTGATCACAAGAGACTAGGGTACAGCAGACAGAAAAACAGACATCACTAAACGAAACACTGCATACCTTTTTATTTAGAATAATATGCATTTTTAAATAAAGGGCGTCTTTCTTTGCATATATATAGTGATGATAAAAAAAAAAAACAGACATCACTAAATATCATCACTATATATATGCAAAGAAAGACGCCCTTTATTTAAAAATGCATATTATTCTAAATAAAAAGGTATGCAGTGTTTCGTTTATTCAATTATTTCATTACTAAATTATTTGTCTAACAAGCCTATGTCTTAGATCAGAAAATCATTGTCATTGTTTGTACCACTGATAAGGATTACCAGGATAACATTTTAAAATATTGATTGATACATTGTGGTAACTGCATGCTGCAAGTAAAAGTGGGAAGTTGACCTGTACTCTTTTCCAACCACTACCTTTGTTCAAAGTCAACCCTGTTGAATAAAGAGCTGAGCTAGGACTAAAGAAGAACTATGACTATAATACCTACAATTATTTTAAAAAAAATTGCTGCATGGGTTGTGTGCCTTCCACTTTATGCAAACTCTCACATCAAATTCTGAGATTCCGCAATTTTTGACAGCCTTGAAATGGTTTCACCTCTTTATTCACCAGTATGTGTTCATCATTACTTGATCAATTGTGTGATAATCAGAAAGAAAACCACAAATTAAGGTTAAGTATGAGTATTGCAGTATACATTTACATTTCTGTACTTTGAACCACAACCAGCAGCACTGTGTCTGTGACTTTCTCATTGCTTCTGACATTGTAGGTGCTTTTAAGCTTTTGTCTCTGGAAGCATCATTGCATGTGTCCATTCCATTTAAATTTATTTATTTTAGTTTTCTTTTTTTTTTAATGGGAGATGGTAAAGAATTACAGCAGAGCATAGTAGAAGAAATCTATACGGTAGTTTAACAGTGGCCTTTTGGGTTTAAATCAATCTTCTAGCTGACTTAACTCTTGCATTGTTGACAATCTGATGAATCTTTATTTGTCATTATTTTTAAATAGTTGTTTCCAGGCAGCATTTCTACTTGCAAACTATTGAATATCCTCTTAAGGATCTGGGACAAAATGTTCATATCCCTCTGCAGAGAGATATAGCAGGAAACATCTCTGACACTGAAACTGACAAAACACTAAACAATTATTTCTTTCTTGTCAAGCTTTGTCACATGACGTATTGATGAGGATAACATTTTTTCCACACTTTATGAATAGATCCATGCAGGAGTGTGAGTGTCGCCCTATACCATTTAACAGGGGACTTGTGTCATGTTGTACAATCCAAGTGGGGACCATCTTTTAGAGCACAAAGTCTGTCTGTTCTTTGAATGTGAACTTATGTATGGGACAGTTTTTTCTAAATGATATTTTTCCACAATAACATGACTTCAGTTTTAACTACCACAATTTATCACTGTTCAATCAATCAACAAACACTGTTCCCTGCACTTGAACAGCCTTAGCCCTAGTATACAGACCTTCAAAGAAAGGTTAATGTATAGAATTTTGTTTTTTAACGTTGTGCTGTTAAACAGAAAAGATGGTTCCCACTTGGATTGTACAGGATGACAGAAGTCCCCTCTTTGCCTGTACAAAAGGACACTGGTCCCCTGTTAAATGGTATGGCGCGACACTTACACTCCAGCATTTATGTATTCATTAGGTAAGAAAAAAATAGTTTACTGCTTCCTCTATAGTAGAAAATAAATCATTTTCCATAGAGCCTTTAGACAGCTCTTCCATAGTTCATAAGAGACATTTGGTCATAAGAAAAAATACTTATATATAACAGGGCTAACTAGGGCTGTCAATCAATTAAAAATATTTAATTGTGATTAATCTCATGATTGTCCATAGTTAACTTGCAAATTGCTCATTAATCGCACATTTAACTGTTCTAAATATATCTTAAAAGATGATTATTGGTTATTGATGAGGATTACATTTAGTCTTTTCCACACTTCGTGAATAGATCCATGCAGGAGTGTGAGTGTCGCCCCATACAATTTAACAGGGGACTTGTGTCATGTTGTACAATCCAAGTGGGGACCATCTTTTATATTTTAGAGCACAAAGTTTGTCTGTTCTTTGAATGTGAACTTATGTAAGGGACAGTTTTTCCACAATAACATGACTTCAGTTTTAACTACCACAATTGATCACGGTTCAATCAATCAACAAACACTGTTCCCTGCACTTGAACAGCCTTAAAGCTATCATGTCTTTTGATGGAGTTACCTACAGCATATCTCAGAACCTGCACAATAGTATACAGACCTTCAAAGAAAGTTTAATGTGTAGATTTTTTTATTACTTTGTGCTGTTAAACAGAAAAGATGGTTCCCATTTGGATTGTACAGGATGACAGAAGTCCCCTCTTAGCCTGTACAAAATGACACTGGTCCCCTGTTAAATGGTATGGAGCGACACTTACACTCCAGCATTTATGTATTCATTAGGTTAGAAAAAAATAGTTTACTGCTTCCTCTATAGTAAAAAATAATTCATAGAGCCTTTAGACATTTCATGAGGGAAATTTTGTCATGAGCAAAAATACTAACTAGGGCTATCAATCAATTAAAATATTTAATCGTGATTAATCGCATGATTGTCCATAGTAAACTCGCAAATTAATCGCAAAACACATTTTTTAACTGTTCTAAATATATCTTGAAATGATGTTTTTCAATTGTGGGATCTGTGATTTACATAAATAGATTATTTTTTCTCTTCAAGATAGATTCCAGAGCATTTATTTTTATACACAATTAAATTCACTAGAAGGTCCCCTCTTGTACTGTTAAGACTGACAGAAGCAACAGTTGCGGTTGGCAAACACTCATTGAGCGAAACAATAGGCCCAGACAGCTCCCCTGCTGCAGTGAATGGAGTCCCCTCTTAGATATGTAAATATCGCTTAAGGATTCAAGTCCCCTCTTGGCAACTTCTTTAAAAAAATAAAAAACAACAATTTGAAGTTATATTATGACAAAAGTACTTAAAACTAAACTCTGTATTATGTTTTTGTATTTTTAAAATGACCAGAAATAGAGGTCCACACTTGGTTGATGAAAACCGATAGTCCCCTGTTGGTAAAGTAAACGTGTATGTGTGTGTGTGTGTGTGTGTGTGTGTGTGTGTGTGTGTGTGATTTTGTGTGATTGGTGAATGTGTGGGCCTGCATGTGTGTGTGTGTGTGTGTGTGTGTGTGTGTGTGTGCACGGCACGCATGGCACGATCACATCCAAAGGTCCAAAGTTGTGCAATTTTATTTCGACCAAATAAGAAGGTGGACTAGGGTGCTTGTTGCACAAGGACACCATTAAATGTCACCTTCTGCGATCCCCCTCCACAGGCTATCTGTCCTGCACATAAAACCTTTAGTATCCTCTAAAGATATTTCAAAGGGTGGATTAAGGTCAAAGTAAAAGAGAAGTGCCCTTAACTTTTTTTACTCCCGGGTTTATCGCTGTGATTTAGTCACACCTTTTCTCTCACATATTTGCGTTTGTCTGGACTGGAAAGTGGTTTAACTAAGTCGTTTTATATTGACCTTGAGGTGTATTTTCATGGCTTATCGACCAGATAGATCCGACAATATCCTGTTTCACTTCATTCAACACACACACACACACACACACACACCTACAAAAAAGACTACTGTCCACGAACGGTTTGAGACAATTATTGTGGTTGTGAGGTTTGATCGGACATCGGCTATTGAAAAGGGTTCCGTCCCTATAAACTATGTTGTTTAAGAACTGGGCTGAAGGGTAATGGTGGTGGTGGTGGTGATGGTGGTGGTGATGATGTTGGTGGTGATGGTGATGGTAGTGGTGGTGGTGATGGTGATGGTGGTGGTGAGGCTGGGGGTGATGGGGGAGGGACTTTCTTATCCCTCTTTTTCTGTGCTGCTGTCTAGTCTATAAATAAAGTGATCCTCTGTCTGCTCTTCTCACGCCTTAATGACAATAAATAGCCACTGAGAATAAAGACCGCCACGGCGCGTCTGTCATTCACTTCGCTGCTTTTTCAGGGGGGCTTATTCTGCTACACATTTAACAGGGTGAACAGGATGCATTGGAATGCAAAAATGGTATCAAAGGGACACTCTGCCTAACAGCACCATCCCCCCCCCCCCCCCCCCATGCCCAACAAATCCCCGAACCCCGGCACCCAATCACCCCAAATCTAAAGAGAGAATATACCCTGCATAAAATACAACATGCGACACGCAGGGGAAAACCCTGGTTTCTCCTTCGTACTGCATGTTGTTGAAATGCCCACACTGAGACAACAGTCCGGTACATGCAAACACTGCAGTAAGATATAAGCTTATGTACCAATGGTCCAATTTTTTTTTTGCACACACACACACACACACACACACACACACACACACACACACACACACACACACACACACACACACACGCAGTGCAATCTCTCTCTCTGGCTCTCTCACAGACACACGTGCACGCAAACAGAACCACACACACACACACTCACACACACACACACACATCCTCAATCACTCTTGTGCATGTGCAGGGGGGCTGTGTGTGTGTGTTGGGGGGGGGGGAGGGGGGCAGGCTGAAAGAAAAGTGCGGAGAGAAAGAGAGAGCAAGAAGAAATGGAGACAGCGACAACAATACCACAAACTGGGAAGTAAACGAGGAGAGAGAGAGAAGGGGCGGGGGTTGGGTGGGGGGTTTCAAAAGCCAGAGAACAAGGCAGGGGGATGGAAAGAGCATGAGAGATTAGAAAAGGCGACACATTCGCAAAGAAATCGCTTTAATAGAAGATTTCCATTCAACGATTCTCTTTAAATAATATAGCGTTTCAGTCCTGTCCAATGGCGGCTCGGCTAGGTCGTTGCACTGTGTTATCCCGCTGGTTCTTATCTCATGATTCCTCACTCCTCACTGTGTCACACGGTGTCTTTTGATGTTGAAGCCTGGAACAGCCGCGTTCAATTTTCAGAATAACTTTAAGAGGCATATTACTTTTGTAGGATGAAAAAGGGAGAAAACTATGAACACACTGTCACAACTTTTTATTGCTAAGTGAAGTTGACTGATTCTATTGAATGTCATACTTAATATTATTTTAAAAATGATTGAAATCCATTGCATGTGGTTGTGTCTATAATTCCACTTCAAATACTCACTTTCCAAATGTATCTTATCTTGGAGTGATATTTTCACATGAATAGGTTACTACTCATCTTATCCACACATATTCTCCAAGTTCCCTATGGGCCTGGTTCAACTAGCGGCCATATTGGTTCTAAAGGCCAGATGGGTGGGAGGGATCTCATCTTGGATCAAGCAGTCATACATAGTTTTCCTTTTTGTTACTGTGATATTCCACCGAAATGAAAACCCAGAAGTAAACAATTTTTTCCACTGTTTAGAACAAGACAAAGCTTTCAGATGTGGATGTGTATTTCTACAGTGGTCAGTAGTAAACAAATTTGTTTACTGTTTACAAGTGTTGGCCAAGTATGTGTTCTCTCGTAATAGCCAATTACGCGCCGACAGATCCCCGCTTCCAGCGATGATTGGTGCAAACAAATATGAAGCGAAAGGGAAACAGGCACCCAGATTTAAGCTCAGCCTTCATAAAACTCTAGAATAGTCATCAAAAATGGGATTTGTCAGACTAGGTTGGGGGAACTGAATGCAGAATCCTGCATCCAGCTAGCGGTTAGAACTAAGACGGATCCAAGATGGCGGCTAGGTGAACAAGGCCCATTGAGTGATGTATCAACGAGGCTGGGCCACGGCGTGCCACGCTTTGTAAGTCCCGGTGAAAGGACTTAAAAAAAAAACAGGGGGGCCCCCCCCAACCCAATCCTCGGTGTCGGTGCCCCGGAGGAGCGAGAGTGGGGAGTTTAGGGGGGTCAGCGTGGTCACCCGGGGAATAAATACCCCCCATTGTCCTCTGTTAGGAGATGCTCTCAGCGGGGAGTCTATAAAGACCTAGTGGCAACACTAACACCCAGGGCCCTCACATACACACACACACACACACACACACACACACACTGGGGACCCCTCGCCGTACCCGGGGACTTGGGGGGCTTACAGTCTGAGGTCGGGAGAGAGAGAGCAAGAGAGAGAGAGAGAGAGAGAGAGAGAGAGAGGGAGAGAGAGAGAGAGAGAGAGAGAGAGAGAGAGAGAGAGAGAGGGAGAGAGAGAGGGTTGGCTGGGAGGCCCCTGGCAGCACTGGAACTCTGTCTGGATCCATTGTCGGCCTCACGGTTTTTTCTGATGATGATGATGATGATGATGATGATGATGGTCTTGTATCATCGTCTGGAACGCATCACCCCCAACCCAGACACACACACACACACACACACACACACACACACCCAGTTCAGACCCACAGTTTAACACAATGTGTTAACTGAACACACACATACACACATGCACGTCCTGTCAGACATATTGTGACTGCTGTCAACAAAAACAAACACTACGGAAATAGATGGTAGTGCATTTGGGGGTTTTTCATGGCACAAACAACAGTGGAACATAAACTTCAGATCCTGTTGAAGCACTGTGGAACGCTACATAATGAGTAAGGCCTCTATTCTGGTGAATTGGCACCTCTTTTTTTTACCCTTTGAAGTCAGGATAGGCAAACCCGATTATATTTTTATATTTGCATGCGTCGGGATGTTTGTACACACTCACACACACACACACACACACACACACACACAAACAACACGCAATAGTTTGTGTCTGTGTTTGTGCGTGCGTGCATGTGTGTCTGTGTGTGTGTGAGTGCAAGCGGTCTGTATGTGAGTGCGAGCGTGTTGGTATTCTAAAGGGGGGGGGGGGGGGGGGGGGTTGTGTGGAACATCTCTGCTCTCGCTCTCTACTTCTCAGCGCTGGGAGATGGGCAGACATGAAATCAAAGTGGAAAAGGACCACAAAAGAGTTGGGGAAGGGGGAGCGATGACTAGTGTCCATGAGGGGTTCAGCAGAAGGGGGGGGGTGTGTGGGGGGGGGGGGGGTTGCCTGCAGAAAGCACAGGGCCCCACCATTTTATGAAAAGAGGCCTTATAAGGAACTGGCTGTTCCGCTTGCCGCAGATTAAGACCCCAAACCTGCACTGCTGCCAGTATTGTAGAGCTCACCCCCTCACCCTCTCACCCCCCTCACCCTCTCACCCCCTCACCCTATCACCCCCTCACCACAGCCTTCCCATGGCCTGGCCTTGTCATACCCATCCAGCTGTATACATCTATATGTCTGTATGAAAATAATACACGCTTGATGAATACATGATAAGTGATTAAATGATAATTAGTTGAATATCTTTGCACGTATCCATCCGTCCATCCAGTGGAAAAAATCGGTGCGTTCGTCTGTCTGTTTCGTCTATCCATCTATCCGTCTAGAAAGCACCACGAGTCCATTGCAGTGCGATCTGTGAAGCATTGACTTACCTGCTTGAACTGCACACCTCCCGGATTAGCGTAAACCTTTCTTCCCAGCTGCCAGGAGGTGACGACCCAGGTGACAGGAGTGAGAAACACACGGCAAAAAAAGTGGAAACATAAAGCAGTGGGAAAGGTCTGTGTGAGATTAGGCCTATGGAGCTGGGGAGGTGACGGGCGAGGCCCACCTGAACCCCGGGTAGCGCTAATCTGCTCCGGGAACAGAAAGCTCCACGATCCGCTCTTTAGAAACACCAGCCGAGCCTTCGACATATACCTGCTCTCTCTCTCGGTTAAACCATGACCACACAGAGAGAGAGAGAGAGGGAGAGAGAGGGGGGGGGGGGGGGGGGGGGGTGATAGAGATGGAGAGAGATGGGGAGAATGAGGGAGAGAGATGGAGAGGGAGACAGAGAGGGAGGGAGAGAGAGAAGGGGAGAGAGAGATGGAGAGAATGAGGGAGAGAGATGGAGAGGGAGACAGAGAGAGAGGGAGAGAGAGATGGAGAGAATGAGGAAGCGAGGTGGAGAGGGAGAGAGAGAGGGGGGGAAAAGGGAGAGAGAGTGGGAGAGTGGGAGCGGGGGAGAGGCGGAGCGAGGGACAGAGAGAGGGAGGAGAGAGAGAGAGTGAGCGAGTGTGATGAGAGAGAGAGAGAGAGAGGGAGAGAGAAAGAGAGAGAGGGTTTGAAGTGCGCAGCTTAGTATCATACTTGATTATACTGAGTAGCACCTTATCAGGTGGGTGGGGGGGGCTCCTGTGGCTGCCTACCCTCGGGGCATTATCATGTAGGCCGGCATGTCACGAGAGCCTCTGAACGTAATCGTCTCTCGCCGCGCTCCTGAATAAAACATGGTACAGTACATGTTCATTTAGGTATTTAATGTGGAACTGTAACAGGCCCATTCATGTCAAAC
>NC_140291.1:4228365-4239558 GCF_964030765.1 Micromesistius poutassou | reverse complement strand
AATTCAAACCCACTCGTCAAAGCAATGTCAGCTGATACACGCTCAGCGAGGTCCTGGGTGTACAGAGGAGGGGGAGGCTCTGGGGATGTGTGTGGAAAGAATATGAAAATAATGAAGCATGAAGAGGACATAAACGAGCGTCACCTATACACAAACACATGCTCTCTCACACACACACACAGACGCACACATACACTGACACAGACACACACCAACCACTTAACCCCCAAGTCATACACGTACACAAACAGAACACGCAAACAAACAGGAATACAGCTACTACAACACACTCCGCCCACTCACAATGAAGGCAACCACAATACACGGATACCCCTATAGCTAGCACACACCAGATAACACGCATAACCCCCCCCCCTCCCACTGTTTCAACATGAGATGTGGGTGTCTCCTGCTCCGAGTATCCCCTCACCCTCCACCACCCCCATCACCAACATCACCACCAGCCACCACCCCCACCACCCCCCCCCCCCTCCCCCCCCCCCCCCCCCCGACTGCCAAGCTGCCCCACGGAGATAAGCCGGTTGGCATTTTCAGCAGCGGTCGCTCTGATTGGACCATTATCATAAGAAAGAGGGCTGGAGACCACCAGCAGGCCACCCGGCCCCCTTCTGGACGCTGATTCATGTTCAGAGTTTAGGATTAGGCATCGCTTCCCTCCAGCCCCTCAAATCCCCTCAAACACGGCAGCAAATAGGGGGACAAGGATGAAGACGATAGCGCAGTGAGAGAGAGAGAAATGCACGGGGGATTGAGAGTTGGACTGGATGATGGAGGAGTTGGATATATGTATGTTTGTGTCCCGTATTTCATATGAACTGTATTTTTAGATGGATGGCGGAATACATGAGTGTATTGATGGGTCCATTGATGGATGAATGATCATATGGATATGGATCAATGTTTGGATGCATAGTTGGAGAGATGCGTGGATGGATGGATATATTAATAAATTGATGGATGGATGCCTGGTATATGGATTGATAGATGATATGGATGAATAGATTGATGCATGAATGAGTGAATTGATGGACGACTCAATGAAGACTTGCAGTCTTAGGATGCGTTGATGTGTGAACATCAGCACATGAATTATTAGCTGCTGTCTTCCCTCATGCCCGACTCCTTTATCTCCTTATCTCTCTTTTTGTCATTGCTGCTTCATCTCCCCACCCACAGCAGCGCTGGGGACATGCTAATGCGTTTCACCTGCTGCGTACCACTACACTAACACATTGCAGATGTATGACGAATAGACTTCCTAATGGATTGCCAGTGTAACATAATGTGCCTGTGTTTGTAATAAATTAATTGTGCACCAGTGTGGCAATTTTTTCGAGTGTGTGACTCCTATGCAAAAGGTTGTGGGTTCGAACCCGAATCTCTATGGTCTGCCTGTAAGATGCTGAACCCTTACCTACTGAGGAAAAGACTATCAGCAAAAGTGTAAGAAGGTAAATCCCACTGAACACTGCCACAAACATTACTTCACATTATATACATATGGATTGTCCAATTCAACCACTATTTTTCTCAATATGAGTTTGCAGCCATGGCATTGCATTTTAATGATTGTAGTCTAAATTTATCAAAGCGTTATAGGCAATCTCTGGAGTCTTTTCAAAGATACAGTGCAGTTTAATACTACATCGCTTTGAACATGATTCTGAACATGGTGGCAATACCTTGTGTTTTAAAGTGTGTAGCTTATGATGGTAGTGCTTCAGTTGCTAACATCAACAGCTCTCTCTTAACTGCTAAATACTATCCTGTCTGCGCTACAACATTTACAAGGCAAGCTTGAATCAAATTAAGTGATTCAACAAAGTGTTGATTAGTTGTGTCTGTGTGTGATTGGCATATCCAGAGTAGGACTTTTTACAGTATAATGTACAAGATCAGTGGGATCAGTGGAACATAAATTATAAGATGAACTTGGACAAATCAAATGAATGAATGAATGAGTGGAAGCATGAATGAATGAATGAATGAATGAATGAACAATTGATGACTTTGTCTAGTCCTCATTTGGGATATTTAATACGTTCTTATACATTGTAACATGTTTAACCTTGAAATGTTGTACATTTTATTCATATTGACTCCATAATACTAATACGGGAATCAGAAAAATTCAAATATTAACATCAACATTCTTTCATCTGAAGATTATAAGCTCGGCTTCTGTAGAGAACTATAATACTCTGTAAAAGCCCTGTGGAGTCTGTGACATCAAACTAGTATAGACTAGGCCCCATTTCCAGGTAGCAAGAGATTACTTAAATGCAGTCACCTATCTCACTCATGTGGAGGTTTAAACTGCCGCCCATTGGGGGAGCTTTGGCGATGTGCTCCCCCTACACTCTCTACAAAGGCTTCCACGATACACACACTGTCGACACTTTTGAACACCAAGGGCAGAGGTTTAAACCTTTTACCCAGGATTTCATATGCCTCCGCAATCATCTATAGCAGAGATGATATTTCTCCAACATTTAAATCCTAAATTGTTATTATATGGAAGGAATGCTTTCCAACTTTGAGAACAAAAACCATGTTGTACACTTAACAATAAATCACAATTGTAGTTTACCAGGGATGTAGAGGGAGAAAACAAATGAGGTGCTATAGGAAAACCTTGATCTATGAGTCTCCTTGTTATTTCATATCACTTAATGATCTATATCTCGGCACAGTAAATACAACCAGAGAATCGTATGACAGATCCCTGAGTTATTGGCACTCATGCAAACAAAAGAATGACCCCTCTCAGGTTTTCCACACATGTCTCCAACTCCCACTCAACAAGAGGAGGAAACGTTCCTAATGTGATGAAATAAAAATGCTAATTAATCACATTACCAAACGGGCCAATGGGCTTCCAGTATGGTTGGTCATTATAGCCAAAGCATGGAGAGATATGATTAACATTCAGCCGATGAAAATGACTGTGATTATTCCATGTCAAGTTCATTAAGAAACATGTAATCCCATATAGGGGGGGATGCCAGTATTTGGATGATACTGCAGATGCAAATTAAATGGAGGAGGAGAGAGAGAGAGAGGGTGGGGGGAGTCTGCTCAATTCTAATTGAACACATAATGAATGGTCCTGAGAAAAGCTTTAACTCAATATTCACACTGTAATTTAAAGGATTAATGTTTAGCTTTCAACATTGCAATGCCAACCGTATGGAGAAATATAAATGGTCTTATTAAGATAACGGTTGAAGAAAATGTTTGAAATTAATTCCTTCATATCCCTTAATTTATGCATTCACACAATCACACCATTTTTCTACCTCTCTGCCTCGCTATCTCAGTGCCTTTTTATGCCTCTACCTGTCTCTTCTTTTACTGGCTCTCTCACAGCGGTGACCCTCACACTGAACTGAACAGTGTTTTCTCGTCTTTCTCGACTTCTTTAAACCAAGCACTGTAAATCCAGCGGTTCTAGCATACTGCAGCTGTTCAGACCTGGTGATTTATCATTTGATTAACCAGCACAACCACATATTCCCCAGCATATGGCAGCAAGGACTTTTTGGCCTGCCGACACACTTAAAAGCACATTAAAACCCGAACAGGGTAAATAAGAAACAGTGAGGTTTATTGTTTCACTTTGTTATACAATCGCAATGAGGGTTTAATAACCCCTGCACATTTTGTCTCAAAACGTCACTCTGTTACCAGGGATTCGACCTGATCTACATTAATGCGTAATGGTTTTTCTTAAAATGCTTATCTTTTAATGACCCCCAGACACACACACACACACACACACACACACACACACATACACCCCAAGGCCCTGTCTACTGTAGCAAAATGAGACCACCCCAAGCCTATGCATGGTGACTTACATTAGACTTGCTCATAAGAGACAGAATCCAATGGACCAATGAGTATTATTGTTAACCAAGGGCTTAACCCATAACCGGGTTACATTAGACATGGTAAATGGAGATCTCATGGTCTGGAAAACGGGATCATTACCTTAATACACTGGCCCGTTCAAAGAACAGGTGCTGGTTGGTTTTCATAGTTAAAATTACCGCACCATTTCTTTTTTTTTTACCAGGCATCACATATCTTAGGACTTGGGGAGTTGGGGATCTCTCATTAGCAGTCACAGTCACAAACAATGATAACTAAAGAAGAAGAAGATAAATTCTTTAGGGTTTTTAAAGGGAAAATTATCCCCCTGGGATCAATAAAGCGTTATCTAATCATAGACAAATTAGACAAAATGCTTATAATAAATGAGAATAACGGCTTGAGAAAAGTAAAATGGGAAAAAAATTTAAAATATTGTTCCAATAACCATGCCTATGTATGTCATGCTTATTATTTACATGAATCCTTTAATATCGGTAATATGTGGAACTATGTGTAAAGTATAGGTTTTGTGGCACATCGCGACATAGCCCACAGCAGTGCTGGGTTGGATGAGTACCCACATAATGTATGTTCCCCCCGAGGGCGCTACGGTTCTATCCACCTCTATTGATCTCCCTGATCAATAGACGTGTCCAGATTTAGCTTGCACCAAAGCATTGACGCCGACCTATACAAAAGGAGTACAATCCTGTGTTTATGATCTTCTCCGTCCAATTTCCTTTGTGCGTTTCTCTTCATCTCGTCTTGGTAAAGCCCCCCACCACCCACCACCCACCACCCTCCACCCACGCGCCTTCTCTTTTCTTTTTTTAAATAGCTCCACCACCTGCTCTCCAACCCTCATGCCATTGATCGCCGCAGGCTAGCCTGGTGATCAGCTGGGCCCAGGTTGGTGCTTAGCATTTATAATGCCTGTGTGTTTAAAAAAAAAAAAAAAGACCCCTGTTGAAACACTGCCTCTACACTCCTACCCCCCTCTGACAATCTACACAATCTCTCTCATCCATGCCCTGGTCAGCATTAACCCAGCAAGCCCCATCCACACTCACAAGGGAACCGGTTACCTCACAGATGAAAGGGCCACGATTTGGTCAGAACCTTGATCTACTGGGACGGTTTTAGTTATGTTTTAGTTATGTGTCTTATTAGGATGATGAGGTGTCCTCACGCAGAGCCCCTCTCATTTATTTCCGTGGGCAGATCCTATGAAGTAAAGTGGCCTTGTTATTCATGTGCTCTGCCTTGACAGGTTGTAGAGTCAAGGATGCCAATCAAGACTCTGGGACCCCTTCTGTGGGCTTCACCTTCCTCCCCTTTCCCCCCCAGAATCCATCACTCTGGTCAGGGTGGTGGTGATGGTGGGGGTAGGGTGGCGATGGAGGGGCACAATGGAACAAAAGTGTGTGGGGGGAGTAGGGGCGGGAGGGGGGGAGGGGGGGGGGGGGGGGCACGGCCTTTGGTAGTGGGGGGCTTTCCCGTTGTGGCGGAGAGTGGAGGTGCGGCCAGGGATGGAACTCCCCTATTCGGGGACTTTCAAAGAGCGTAGCAGAAGGGTTAATGGTGGTGTGAATGGTGCCGCACAAAAGGCGACAGAGAAAGGACGGAGGTTGTGGTGGGGGAGGCGGGGGAGAGAGGGTGGGAGGAGATGGGGAAAGGGGGGGGTTGTATTGATCAATAACCTGTACACCCATGACACCAAACCAAGCCCGACAGACACAAGCTTCTCCCGCCTCCATCGAGGGGTGTGACGGGAGGAGAGGTTAACTCATCCCCGTCACACCCGCTTAATATCCCACCAATATCCCACCCTCACTGTCGAATCAAATACTTTACTCACCGTTGGGGTGAAGTGCCCTTTATCAGGAACTATGTGCGGTTCGTAGAGATGTTGATTGAGGCGTTGGAAATTTGTGTTCTGCGACTGCATTATTTCTGTAATCGATCTCGAAAAACCCTCAAGACTTGAGAAGTGTGTTTATTTTCGTGATTTGAAAGCTTGGGCCTGAAAGCTCTGCATTGAAGGCTTTGCCTCAGGACCAGCAATCGCACTCCTGCCCACACGGTGCCTAATCAAATCCGTCTGGTAATATATATTACAGTGCATGGACCATTACTTCTAATTGGACCCTAATTTGGCAGCTACAAATCATGGTTGATGGTGGGGTTTGTGTGGTTTAGGTTGGGTGACTTTGAAGCAAAGGTGAGACCGGAGTAATTGAGGGCCCACGAGTTGATACCTTACATCGCTATCGAGACGCATTGGGGCTTTTTTTCTTTATTGGGTCTCGGTCTTCCCTTACGGTACTGTACTGCCAACATGTCAGCTCAATGACGCAAAACACAGTGTTGCCTTTGTGCATGTACCTGCTCGCTGGAGATTTACTTCTTCTTAATGACATTTCAGACATTCTCGTTTCAGTGCTCTTCCGTGCTATAGCCCCGCTCACATTCCCCAGCACTTGGAGCTGCGGCTTTTAATTTTTGCACTTTTAAGTGCAATTTGCTCGTCTCGTGACTCACAAAGCCAAATTTCCAATGTTTTGACAGGATGTGTTTGTACAAGCCTTGAGTGGATGGATGAGGTTGTATTATAGAAGAAAAAAAAACGCTAGGACACAAAGTGAGGCCTCTTGAACTTTGTCAGCGTCGGGTGGTTTTCAGGGGTACGGCGATGACATGCGTGCGGAATACATCGTACGTCAAACATGCAACCCTAAAACACATTGCTTCTCTTTGGGAGATCTTTGCGGTTGAGTTCAACTCACTTTGACTCTTGGTAGGAACCTTGCACAGAACCCTGACTAATACGGCCTCTGAAGTGGTTTCATGTTGAAGTGCCAAATATCTCTGAAACAAAAGTGGATTGTGGAGCTCTGACCAAGGAAAATGGGGGATTTCAATGACTACAGGGGCTCACAGTGTCTGATTTACAGCATGTGAGCGTACTTTGCCCCTTTGCTTGGACAGCTCAGGCTAACCAGGATATAAGAGGGAAAAATGATTGGCAAATAGCATTAGAAAAATAATTAGTCCATTCGGCATAATCAATCTCCCATTATCCTCTATACAATGGCAATTCAGTGAGCAAGAGGTTGTATCGGCTTGCGACAGAGTATACCTATACACTCTCTCTCTCTCTCTACCCCCAATTTGCCAACCAAGCTTTACTTTAAGCAGTAAAACCACTAGAATCACTTGTGGGCTCCAAAGGAAGAATCTGTTTCATCTTTGCATAAGCAAATGGCACAATTGTCTCCCTCCTTATTCGGTTGACTGACCTAATTGGAGCCTCTATGAGTGTCTTCACAGTAAAAACTTTCAATTGTTATAAATGGAGAACCCTCCCTCCACACACACACACACACACACACACACACACACACACACACACACACACACACGCGCGCTTGCACTCACAGACACTCACTGGCATCAGTGGCATGCACATACACTCACACACACACACACACACACACACACACACACACACACACACTTGCTCTGCTTGGAACCCCTGCTGCTCAGCATTCCCACTGGCAAAGACAATGTGCCTTCTTTTTACAACACCTCATTAATGACTTGATGATTTGATGGCACTTTGAAAGACCTTTGGTTCTTATTGTCTCCACTGTCCCCAGTGTGGAGTCGGTTCATTTTGGCCAGAGTGCTGTGGATTAGGGGCGGCAACGGCCTCTCAAAAGCCAGTGGATCACTTCTTTCAGTTGGCTAATTCACATTTGCATTCAAATGTCTCTGAATGCTTTCCTGGCATTCTTTAAAGAGAAATCCTGAGAGCAAATCCTGTGATTAACTGTTTCCTTAAGAAACACAGGACACAACTACTCAGTGCGGGTGATGGAAACTGCATCATTTACGATTTTAATGCAATATAATTAATATTAATAACTTAAACAATGTAATTAATTGCATTAATTGAGAGAAAATGGTCACCGAATGTCTTTTGTTTTTTTCCAGTTCAGTTAATATTTTATACTACACTTCTATATACATTTTTATGAACAGAACTACTACTTTTTGTGTCCCAGAGCAATGGCGAGATGTTTTGATGAAGCCCAACTAGTGGCGGGTCCAAACAAGGTGAACTGACCTCTCTTCACAGCCATTCTCCCCGGGTCACGACGCGCACTCGTGTCTCACAGCTGGCGCTCACAGCCGGATGAGGGAAGCGAGTCGACAACACAGGAACCCACCACCGCCACCCTGCTCCCCACCTGCCACCTCAATAACCCCCCCCCACCACCGGCGGTACAGTGCAGAGCGGCGCCATGGCAACGTAAGGGGAGATCCCCCATAACCGATTGGCCAAGCTGTTACAAATTAGCACGCGGGACAGCTTCGCAAATGGAGGTATTAGCATATAAAGAGATGAGCAGAGGGCACACGGGGACAATCATCTGGGGGGCCCTTTCCGTGCAGCAGCAGCAGCAGCCCCTGGTCTTCTGTAATGACCACCGAGGGTCTCGACGGTGGTCCCTGAGCACTGACAACAAGGTACCCAGACACTGTCGCTCGCTTTTTTTTTTGTTCTGTTGTCGCCCAGAGGCGATGGTGGCGTGCTGGGATAGGGTCCAGGACAGCACATATAGGGAGGGGGGGAGTGGGTGGGAGGGGGGAGTGTGGTGGGGGAGACGAGGCCTGCTGGGTCAGATGTGAGACAAGGCCCCGGGGTTTGATCTGGTGGGGCCCAGGGTGCAGCATTATCCTCCATCACTGGGGGCCCGGCTTTGTCCCCCCGTCCCCCCATGCTCCACTATACTTGCAAGATCCTCATTAACCGCCTATGCACCACTCCTGCTCCACCACCTCTTCATCGTTACCGTACGACATTCCCTCATTATCACCGTTTATTCCCTCCTCCTCCTCCTCCTCCTCCTCCTTCACCTCCTCCCCGTCCTCTGATGCTGGCACCATGCACGTGTGCACGTGTGGGCCTGCACTGACAGATAACGGGGGTGGAGGGTCAGGCGGTGGTCGGGTGGGGGCGGTCAGCTGTTGGAGCAAGCATACGGTTGAACCGCGCTAAGCGAAGGGGTGCAAAGGTCAAACAGCAGGTGAGAGGTAGGAGGGAAAACAAAACTGAGTCAAAAAGGAAGAAAAAATAATCAATTCTAATCATCCGTCCTAATGAGAAGAGACATCATTAAAAGATAGTTTTCTGTTAATGAGAGGCGCTTCTCTGGGGTCCTGTGGCTATTATAATCAAGGCGAGATAAATGGAGCAGGAGCTGCTATTGATTCAGCAGAGTAGGAGTTGTAGTGCTAGCACCCAATCCTGTCCATGTTGATTATCTCGGATAAGTGTAGAGATTAACAGATTGCCTTAATGGGATAATCGCTGTAACCAATACAACTGAATGTTTGGTTCGATTTTTCCTCTTTTACATCTTCTTTCAAGGAAAGACAAAAAACAAATTTAGCGAATGAAAAGGCCATTAATTGAGGAACAAGGTTGCCCAAGGGTTGAAGCATTCATTCATTCATTCATTCATTCCTTCAAACCTTTATTTAATCCAGTAAATCCAGTGAGAGCAAGATCACATTTTCAAGAGATACCCGAGTACATAAGTGTATCAATAAGACACAGTGAAACAATGTAAAATGTACAATATCAATCATTTTATTACAAAAATATTATAAAAACAAATATACTTAGTCATTAAACTAAAAGCATTTTTTTCATTCTGCTTAACTCCCACACACTACATTTATTTTAGGCTCCATCAGGAAACTATAGATCACGACCAAATAGAACCAATAAATAACCCAGAATCCTCTTTTTTTCCCCACTAACCAAGTCATAATGTAGGCAGGAGAAGAAAACGAGAGTCAGAGGTCCTCCTGGACTGATTTCCTGGCGTAGCGAGCACACATGTGGCTCAAGAGACAAGGGTCTTAACTAACATTACTGCTAAGCAGAACAACATGGATCTTAACTCTTATACTCCGACCTATCTTCAAGTTTAAAGAACGACCCCAGGCCATATTGCTCTGATTTCCTGCCCCTGTCCCGTTACAAATGATTTGCTGAAGGACTTGGAATGAATTACGGCCTCATGTGGACAGGTTAGAATATAGTCTAAAACACCATTACTCACTGCCTTGTGCGCCTGTGTGTGCATGTGTGTGTGTGCGTGTGTGCACAAGCGTTAGTCAGTGTGTGTGTTTTCCCAACGTGTACATTTGTGTGGGTTGTATGTGCTTTCGTCCATTGCGTGCTGTTGTACAGCTCTCTAAACGACCTAAAGCTATTCGTGGTTTGTGTATTGTCTATATTTAATTACATTTTTCTAATTTAATTTGATTAACTACACCTTTCATTGTCATATCACACCAACGACCGAAAAAAATGCAATAAAGAAATCATGTTTGTTTAATTTGCTCGATTTCAATCGACTTTGATGAATGGCGTAATTCTCCCTGTCTGGTGCCATCTTTGTGTCGGCGTCTAATGGCTACTTTAATTCTAATGGGGATGTGGCGATCATCAAACAATGGCCCCTTTGGTTCCTCCCATGGAGCAATTAAGTTTGGATACAACATCCCACTCTGTCTCACAGTTTGCACCTGAGACGAATGACCGCAAAGCGTTATCAATTATCTCTCTTTCAGGCACTCTTCTCCCACACAGCATGGATGTCATTCACCTAGCTGCCACCTTGCTTCTAAACACTAGCGAGATACCAGCTGGCAAAATTGAGCAAAGATGGCCGCTCAGTAAATTAGGCTCATTCCCATCCCCTCTCTGACCCAAGTCAACCTCTTCAAACTCCTTGACCGTAGTTAATCACTTGAATAAACCCTCCAGTTGTCAATCCTGCTCCCTTTGCATCAAATCCCTTGGCCAAACATCTCTCATGCCTGAATGAACACTCCAGTGTACCTCAGCTAGCCTCCCTCCTTCCCATTGTATTCATCACCTGTCATCTCAGTTCAAACCCCACTTCCCCTCTCTTCTTTTCTTGGCCCTTGTTTTTCTACTTCCTGCACCAGAGGAGCACACTTCCTGCGTGCTGCTAGGAACCTCCTGCAGCCCCGTGAGGCTTCATGCTGACATCCTTTCAAGTCTGACAAGCAGCTCACAGGGCAGGGGGTGGTGATGGTGAGGGGTGGAGGTGGATGGGGATAGAGGGAAAGAGAGCGGTTGTCTCCTCTCTTCTTCATATCCACAAGGATGCCCCCCCCCCCCCCCCCCCCCGCCCCGCCCCGCCCCCGCCCCGCCCCGCCCCTCCCTCGCTTGTGTTTATTTTGTTGTTG